>NC_058146.1:16515578-16595578 GCF_011075055.1 Mangifera indica
AAAAATATATGTATTTGTTGTGTTTCACAGCATGGTTGGGCTGAAATTTTTGGGCTTTTTGATTGATATTTTGGGTTCTGAAGTGGTAATTTCTCTGTCTTGAGAGATAGCTTTATTGTCTTGCAACTTCTTACATTGAGCATTATTTTGCTGTTGTTTTCCCTTCAATTTCCGACTCTTCCCTGCTTATATTGGTGTAAATTTTGAGTTTAAGAATTAAAATCCTTGAAAGTCTTCTGAGTGTTAAATCTGAAGAGATTGAAGGGGAGTTGCTGCTTTATGAATTTTAGTAGAAGAGCCTAAGAAAGAATCTGGCTTGTTTAAATTATAAGGGCAACTCTGCATAGTGTGGAAATTTAAATGAATTTAAGTGAAAATTCACATATGATCCTCATTGTCAGAAGGTTTTGAACAGATCACTGTACTTCAAAGTTTTGGTGATGGCAAGTGTTGCAAACCTGAATGCATGGCTATTGGTTCCAGCAGCACTCATTAGCTCTTCCAGCAGGTTCCAGGCACAGCTCCTTCCAACAGGTTCAACAATCCCAGTTTCTTCTCAATGACAGCCACAACAACAGCCATAGCAATGCTCAACAACCACAAGAAACTTTGTATAAGCCAAAGCAAATATAATCATCACCAATATTTCACCAATCAATCCACAATTAATCACAAGATCAAATGGGAACAGTAATACCAATTGTTTGTAATATTAACTGAAAGAGAAAATGAAACTGATGAAGAAATAAAGGTTACTAGGTTTCCAGAGCCAGCCCTCTCCAATACACTATGTAATTCATTACAAAATCAAATAACAAACTGAACATATTCTTCTCTGCCAACATTTAGCATGCACGGAAGGGAAACTTCAACTAATTTCAGCTGTTCTGGTGAATTGTCCAAACTGCCCCTACTCACTTGGTCATTACTTTTGCTTTCTGCTGGCCAGCATTCACAACCATTGGGCTGCCTCCTGGAAACTCCCCTTTTGGCCTTCGAAAGTAGACTTTTGTGATTAGATTTCCATCAAAAAGCTATCAATGCATCTGCTATCAGCATAAGGGCTCATGGAAGACATCTAACCTCTTGTACGAGGTTGAAATTTCTAGCACTAATCTACGGTTTTAATGAGCATAATATTAGCTTATCACAATAAATTTGTTTATACATAGAACAAGTTTTCTTGTCACTTAACAAGTATGACAAACATTCACATGTGGCTTTTATTGAACTAATCTGTAGTTTTGAATATTTTTTATTTAAACCAAAGAGTTCTTTTCACATTTTTTTTCATCTGTGATCTGTATTGTTCAATCTCTAGGCTTTCTTTTCATAAGCTAACATCACTTTCTGCTTTGGAATTTTTAAGTGGACATTTTTGATGTTGTAATGGCTAGTAATTTCGGTTTGTTGGTGAAAATATAAATAAATTTTTATTCAATTGATAACTCATAATTTTTTTGATAATTTGTAATGGCTGTAGGGGCTTATTTATTTATTTTCTTTGCTTTTTCACTGTCTTTTCTGCGCAGACAGTGTATTTCTGCATTTGTAATTACAAATTATCAGATGGCACTATAACTCTTTCCCTGTTTTGGATATTTTTTTTTGGTATAGCTTCAAGGTCTAGCTAGTGCATTGATAAAGCTGCAGAACCTTTTGGAGGCACTTGTCATTGAGCAATGAAAATTTGACCATGTTACTAGTTTAGTTTCTTCCTCAGTTGATGAAGATGAAGTTGTGAGACAAGGATGCCTTGCTATAGTTGTTATTAAGCAGGTGATTATTATTGTCTTTAATTTGTGTTTGGAAGCTGTAGAATGTAGGGAATGTTTTTTATTTGTTTCATTGCAGTATTTTTTTTACCATTGCATTCTGTATTGTTGCTAGGCGTAGGTTGAGGTAGAACGATTAAATAATCTGAAAGCCAGCAAGATGAAAGAGTTGGTGTTCTAAAGGCAAAATGAGCTTGAAGAAATCTACAGAGGGGTTCATATGGATGTAGATAGTGATGCAGAGAGTGGCTTGATGAATATAAAAAGGTAATTACCTGAAAGCGGAAATAAATAGTTCCAGGATCATAGAAAATTCATATCCGAATTCAATGTGTACATTCTCTGATAATGTTTGATAATCCACCCGTTGCGATTATTAATCTACAACACAATTTGCCCTTGTTGTTCTTTTTGTATTTTGTGATCTTAGTTTTCTAGTTATTTTTAGAGAAGAAGAAGAAGTAGAGAGTGTTCTAGAGTTCCTTTCTCCAAAAGTTACGTAACTTCTATTTTTAATATTAAGCAGCTGTTAAGAATTCAAACTTTGAAATCCCAACTATTATTAACTTTTTTAGCAGAAAAGTAATTTTCTTTGTTAGGGTTAATTAGACATTTCAATCCTAACGGTCGGGTCAACCCATCGTGGGTGGACTGGATCCAATATTAGCATTAATAAACTATTTATATTATGTGCCAATGCAATATGGTTGGTCTATTAGCTCATGGAGTTCTTATGCCAAATTCATATTGACATGCAGGATCATTTGAATGTTTTAGGATCCCAGAAAATTAAATACAAGTCAAATAATATCTGGTGATGCATCAAATTGGAACATGTAATATTATTCTAGAATTAGTGCAGTTTTAGAGAGTGAACTTAATAAATTACTCTTCATATAGAGTTGAACTATTTGTACTCCTTTTTCTTTTTTTGACAGGATTTGAACTCCTGTTTTGTTGAAGTACTTATGTATTTGAAGGTACTAAACTGCTACTCTGTTTATTTCATTCTTTTCTTTCTCTTTTCTCATATCCATATGATGAAAATCGATATAGTACTGGTAGCGGAGCACACAAGAATCTGAAATGTGCTGAGAAAGCTCAAATTCTTGTCAACAAAATAACATGTGAGCATACAATTATCTTTCATGAAAGTACTTGCTGGACACTTATCATTTGTTTGATTTTGATTGGGAAACTTCATGGATTCCAGCCTTTTGATTGTTCTTTGTGATCCTTTTTTTTACCTTAAAGCAATTCCAACTCCCAACATGGTGAATTGAACTTGTCTCTTGAGTTGTTTGTTGTAGTAGACATAGAAGCCATGTCTAACCTTCCAAATGCAATGTCGAAACTTTTAAATAACGGTTTTTGCATAGGGACACTAAAACCAGGTGAGCTTTTGTGTTCACATGAATTGCTCATTTGTTATTGCTTTTTTTTTTTTTCTAAAGATGTGCTTTGTGTTCTAATTCGGCCACTGCTGAGCTATTTCTTTGCTACTTTAAATATTTTTTATCCTAATTTTCAGCTACAATAGCCATAGCAGTCTGTTAATTTATATTCTAATTGGTTAAATATAATTTAATTGATTTTTTTCTTTTTTGTTTAAGGATGGTGGAAAGAAGAGTGGGCATTTTACTTTATGATTGTTAAAGAGGCTTGTGATTTAGGGGTCTTTTGACGGTTTCTTTCATCCAAAATTTAAATTTTCTTATTGGATTATGATGAGGTGTGTTAAAATTGTTCATGTTAACTACTTATTATACAAATTTATTACTTAAATTTGAATTAAAAATTATTTTGTTATAATATATGGCTTTGTTTTTTATTCTTTTATTTTTTATTTGATTACCTATTTTAATTTATTTAGGTCATTTATTGTTTATTTAAAATTAAGCAAAACAAAACAAAACAAAACCATTGTATTAATACATAACATCGATATAACAAAAATATACAATTATTGTTTTAACTATTAAAACCGCAGTCTTTGCATTATTATGAATATTTGTATTAGTAAATAACCATTACTTAAAAATAATACAATTTATTGTTTAAAATATTTAAAATTGTTCCCTAATGTTTTTAATAACCACTGTCTTAGTTAAATAATCGTTGCTTAAAAATGATATAATCCATTACTTAAAATAGATAATTGTCACCTTTAGTAAACTATTGCATTAGGGATTAAAATATAGGATTGTTTCACTAAACAAACCATTAGCTTAGATTGTACTAAATTTGTTGTATTTGGGTTATTAATATAATGACCATTTTTACTGTTGGTTAATTGAATATAAACTATTACCAATTACCTAATGCAGTGCCAATACTTATGACGGTTGTGATTTCGTTAACTAAAATATAAAGTCGTGGTTTGTATATGTTTTTGACAATGAAAATCAACCGCTATGTTGGACATTTTATGGTGTAGTGATTAGTGTCCTATTTGTAAAGTGCAATTCTATGTAAGAGACTTGTGTTTTTATATGATTAATTTTTCAACAACCACAAGCCTATTAATAAATTCCTCAAAAACTTCTTATTGTCAAAAAGAAAATTACAATTGTTTATATATATATAACTTGAAATTTGACAGATCTAAAACAGTTGTCAAAATATATTGTTTACCGTTCAATTATACTTGAATAACTACAAGTATATTGATTAACACTGTGTGATTTACAGATCCTTATCTTCAATTGTGGAGAGAAAGAGTTTCTTTAGAGAGATAAAAAAAATCTCAAGAATGAGTCCATATATTTCCACCAAGCCATGCGAAGAGTAATGAAAAATTAAATGAAACAGAGGAATCTTTCAGTTTTTCTTAAATTTTTTTAGATTTTCAGAAAAGGGAAAAATTAGAAGAGAGAATAGCATAGAAACCACATATCGTTTACCTATTGAAAATACCTCAAAAACTTCAAATTATCACAAAGAAAATCACAATCGTTTATTTAAAACTTGATAGATCTATAACAACTATCAAAATACATAATTTATTATTCAATTAATGACACTTGAATAACTACTAGAATATTGATTAAACACCGTCTAATTTAGACGGTGTTTGTTCCTCACCTTTGATTATGGAGAGAAAGAGTTTCTTGAAAGAGAGAGAAAATATCTCAAGAATGAGTCAATATATTTCGACTAAATTAGACGTTTCCTTCAATTGTCTTGGAAACGTTTACATCCCAGTGTCATTGTCTTTGTTGCCTATTCATCACGTCACTAAGTCAAGAATTAAGGAATTCCACATGGGTTCAGATACGCAATTAAACTAGATCTCATCTTGTGCTATGTTCTAATATTTTATAGTTTTTGTTTATTTATTTGTTTGTTATAGTTATAAATTCCTTTACGGTAAGTCCACGGAATTGTATTGTAAGGGTGTGATAAGGAGTAAATCCACAACGGTGAATAAAATATTTTAAAAATGATTTCACATAAGGTTTTTATTAATATATTATAAGGAAATTAAATTAAATACCCATTTTTACATATCCTAAAGAAAATCGTCCACTTTTGAAGGACTTAAATCCAATTACCTGAAATTGAAATTACTTAAAAAAAATATCCAAATATTTTTAAATAATACCAAAAATATTTGTACTGTCTTCTATATAAACTCTAAACTTTACCAATGCATTGACATTTTGATTTTCATTCAATATTCGACACTGTGATTTCATTCAGAAGATAATATGTTAATATTTTTTAATTCGATTTGAAAAAAATTGGTTTGTGATATTGATGTATTTATATAATTTTAACAAAAACTTTATTTATCCATTAATTATGTTGTGTTTTAAATATTTTCCTAAAACTATGCTTAAAGTTTGCAAATTTAAAAAAAACATGGGGGTATTTTGATATTATAATTGTAGTTACAATGTGGGGCATTAAGATATTAAACAACGTGTCGGGGGTGAAATGATATTTTCTAAAGTAAGGTATACATGAATTTTTACTCAAAAATTGGGGGGCTAAATGATATTTGACAAATTTAGTCTGTTTTTTAGGTGAGATATTATTAGTTACGAAATATAGAGAATCAATCGAATGAGGATAATAGATATAAAGTAGGGGATAAATTATATATTATTAGATACGATTTCAAGTAGAATTTTGGAATACTTGTAATCAAAATAGATGTAATAAATGGATATTTTAACCATATAAATCATATAATTCAAATCCCTTTAAAGTCTGAAAGTGTAAAACCTAAAAAAACTGGTAAATTGAATTTTTGCTGATGAAATAAAGATGATTATATTGATACAGTTTAATATAAAATTTTCTAATAAATTTTATTATCGATATCGCCCTAAGAGGATCAATAATAGTGGGTTATACTTTAATTCAGTATGGAGGAGAATGAATCGAAAGTGATGAAAATATAATAGAATATATTGGAGATGATAGAAAAGTAGTTAAAATTTCAAAGAAATAAACACTTAGGAGATCAATCCAATTGTTAAGTGAAAAATGTTTTATCGATCAAGCCCTTAAAAACATTTAGGTATGCATAAAACCAAAATGTATCAATGACAAATACCTTGTACAAATCTAAAATGATGAAGATATCAAGTGTCTTATTGACTTATCTAACTATTTCGATGAATATAATTTAATTTTTGTTACAATTACCCATATCAAAGTGCATGGTGTAATAGAAATCAATGTTTACGATGATGATGATAATGATAGCTTAGCAGGAAGTGAAAATATTGGTTTAAATATAAAACAAAAGGTTGAAATGAAATATCAATTCCATGAAATAAGAAAAATAATAAACAATATATCATAATCATATTAAATCAAAATCATATTGACTCTGATTAAATAAAAATAAAATAATTTTATTTAAAGAAAAAACAAAACAAATCAATAACAGATGTCAAAATACATTATTTACCGTTCAATAACACTTGAGTATCTGCAAAAATATTGATTAGACAGAGTCCAATTTACAAATCCTAATCTTCGATCGTAGAGAGAAAGAGTTTCTTTAGAGAGACAAAAAAATCTAAAAAAATAGTCAAGATATTTCGACTAAGCTTTGTGGAGAGTTATGAAAAATGAAATAAAACTAAAATGTCACCGTTTCCTTCACGCAAAGGGCATTGTTGTTGTATGTTTGCTTGTCTTCTTTTGGAAAACGTTTTGGAAGGGACTTGAATGAGGGGCAAAACGTCTTGGAAGGGATTTGGAAGTGGGGCAATATTTTTCATTTCTTTTTTTTTTTTCTTTTACCTTGAAAGATAGTAATTCCTTTAAAATAAAAATCCCCCAACATCTTTTTACTTATATATATGTTTATCTATTTTTTTAACTTAATTTAAATATCTAATAATATTTCTTTTTTTATTTAATAATATCTCCTTTTTTTTCTTTCATAAAAACAGCTTATTATATAAACTCAAACCGTTTACCGCCCAAAGGTGCTGCCTCCACTAACCAAGCAAAACATGACATGTGTTCACATTGCTTTACCAACAAACAACAGCCAATTCCAAAAATTAAAGTGTTAGTAAGGAGCTTTTAAATTTATGATAAATTTTTAAAAATAATTCTCAAAATTTGTAAATCTAATGACAAATATATCCATACATAATTCTCTAAATTATAAAATGAACTTAGATAAACATTTAATTCATTGCATAAATAATTTCATAATTTATTTATATATTTTAGACATAATTCATTCTTTGTTTTCCTTAACTTTTTGGTTATATATAAAAAGAAAAATTTAAATAATGGAACAATATTACAGAGACACTACATTCAATGTCACACATATTAAATAATCCTAACAAAGATAATAACATTTTAAAAAATTAAATTATCATATTTTTTCTAATTGAGGGGATCAGTTTTTTTTTTAATTAAAAAGATTGAAGTCTTAAATGTTATTATTAAAAGAACTGATCTTTCAAATTTTACTACAAAAATCAAATTTTCAATATTTTCTATTAAATTTATTAATAAACCCAATTAGTTTGATATTTTTAATAAAAATAATAAAAAATAATAAATTTTGAGTCTCTTTAATAGAAAAAGTTGAAAATTTGATTCATTTAATAAATTTTTTTTTTTTAAGATTTAATACTTTAAATAAAAATATAAAATCAGATGTCGTTTATAAAAACTGTCAAAATACATCAATTATTGTTCAATTACACCTTGTGTTGTAGAGAGAGAGAGTTCCTTTGGAGACAGAAAAAAAATCTCAAAATGAGTTTCCATAATTTGACCAAGCAAGAGTTATGAAATATGAAATAAAACAGAAATGTCACCATTTCCTTCACTTGTCTTCTTTTTACAAAACGTCTTGGACGGGACTTGGCGTGGTGCAAAATGACTTGGAAGTCATTGATAATCCTTATCTTCAATTGTGGAGAGAGAGAATATTATTATAGGAGGACACTCTCTTTTCTTTCCCTCTTCCGATGCCTGCCTTATTCATCATCCAACTTTTCCATTTCTTCAGCAGAGTTTTATGCTGCATTTCTTCTGTTACAACTCCATCAGTCTCATTATTTTCTTCTGAACACACACTACTGCTATGTTTACTAATGTTCAATTTATTTCTAACCGTTACAAATCTACCTTATTCATCTGAACACGTAAATAAAAATACATCTTTTAAATAAAAATACAAAATTGGATGCCTTCGTTTAATTTAAATATCTAATAATATTTTTTTATTTATCTAATAATATTTTTTGTTTTTCATAAAAATAGAATATTATATCAACAAAATTTTATATACATATTTTTGATATTTAAATATATCATAATATAATTAAATAAATTTAAATTAATAATAAAATAATATCTAATTACATAATAATATATTAATATTTATATATAAAAAATACATACACAAAATATTCCCCATATTATATCAACTCAAAACGTTTACTGCCAAAGGTGCTGCCCCCACCTACTCACTGGGGAGCAGGCACCGTCCACTAACCAAGTAACAGGACATGTGTTCATAGTGCTTTATAACAGCCGTCATTAACATGGAATTGTTTGTGGAAATTGACTGATATATAGAGGCTTGAATTGGAAATTGTTAGTGGGGCAAAACGTCTTGGAAGGGACTTGGAATTGTTAGTGGAAAATGACTAATGTTCAATTTATTTCTAACCATTATAAATCTATCACAGGTCTGTGGTTTAGTAAGAATATTTGTTACTTATGAATTCTGATACTCAAATGTAACATACTGAATAACAATTACTCCAACAACACTTAAATTATCACGCTATGAAACATCCTGCTTAACACAAGGAAACTGAATTTCTTCCAATAGATTCCTGATGCAAGCCACTTCTGCAGCTACTTGGCTTAATGCTCTATACTCAGATTCTGTGGAAGAGAAAACTAGTACAATCTGTTTTCTAAAAGTCCATTGAACCAATTTATTACCCTAAAAACACACAAAAACCACTCTTAGATCTTCTATCTGCTACACCATCAGCCCAATCAACGTTTTCCATATCAAATCTAAAGTTAATTTGAAAGTAAATCCATAATCAAAAGTACCCTTAATATATCTCAAAACTCCCTCACAAGCCTGCCACTGCAGCTGTGAGAGTGCATTTAAAAATTGGCTAAGTTTGTTCATAACATAAGACATATTAGACATATTAGAGCTCCTATATTATTGAAGATATCCTCCTATTTGATTTAATTTTGATTTGTTATTATTGTTTTTATAATTAAGAAATATTATATGTATCTATTTTAGATATACAAATATATATATATTTACACATGTTATTACATAATTAGGTGTTATTTTATCCTAAATTTAAGAACACTCAATCATATAATGACACATATAAGTATATACATATTTGTATGTCTAAAATAAATATACATAGTTTTCTTGTTTTTCTATTATATAAAATTAATATTTTTTATTTCTTTTTTTTTCCTTTTCTTGAATGAAAACAATTCCTTTAAAGTAAAAATCCCTCAATGACTTTTTACGTATATATGTTCATCAAATCGTTTTTTTATTTTATTTAAATATTTAATAATATTTTTCTCTTTGTTTATTTATCTAATAATATCTTTTGTTTTTCATAAAAATAGAATATTATATCAATAAAATTTTGTATAAATATTTTTTATATTTAAATATATACAATTTGAATGTATCATAATATAATTAAATAAATATAAATTAATAATAAAATAATACCTAATTTCATAATAATATATTAATATTTATATGTAAAAAATGTAAACACAAAATATTTATGCTTCCATATTAAATCTGAAATTGGTTTGAAAGAAACCATAATCTAGAGTACCCTTAATATACCTCAAAACTCTTACAAGCTTGCCAATGCAACTGTGAAGGTGCCATAAAAAATTGACTAAGTTTGTTATAATATAAGACAAATCAAAACTAGTTTGTGACACTCTTACGCAAATCTTACATCGGCAAAATATAAAAGGATGGTGTGATTGGATGTGCATCTCATATTCATTTCAAGACCTATATGAATATGAATGATGAAAAGTGTACCCACTTATAATGAATACGAATAAGAATACAGTTAGGTTACTGAAGATACAAGTGACACTACATGATAAAATCTAAGTATAAATTTTATAAATTCTATTTATGAGTAACATTTATAGGTTCATTTAAGATTATTTTATGAAAAATGATGAATTTTGTTTGTCCTTATACTTGATGAATATGAAAGTGTTTATACTTATTTTTCCTAATGATAATTATTATAAAAGTGTTTTATATTGTTTTTCCTTGTGATTAATTAATATGGAAGTGTGTCATAATTAGGGTAATTTTAAGTCTGGTTGTTTTTCTGATTGACTTGATCATTAGATGGATGTTAACAATGTATTTCTAAATAGAGAATTTAAAAATAATGTCTATATGAGACAACCATAGGGATACATTGATTCTTTTAGATCAGACAATGTAAACTTACAAAAGCTTTATATGGCTTGAAACGGACTTCGAAAGTCTGATATAAAAAGCTCAAACAAGCTTTACTCAGCAAAGGGTGTGTAAACTCAGTGGCTAATGCTAGCTTATTTTTCTTGGTTAATTAACAAATCAAAATTTATGTCATGGTCTATGTTGATGACATACTCATGACTGGAACTGATAGAGGTAATATTTAGGAGCTAATATCATATACGAATTTGTTGTTTGCTATAAAGAACTTAGGAATGTTGAGTTATTTATTGTTGGAATGCTCACAAAACTAGTGATTTGTTTATTAATTTTATGTCAATCAAATATGCTTCTGATTTAGTTGCAAAAGCACAATTGAGTAGGTGCAAAAGTTGTCCTACTCCTAGTTGCGGGAACAGAATTTTTTGTTCAGCAGAATTGGAATATCGGTTTTAGCTTTGAGTCCTCCAAATAATGATCCTGTCAGAACTTTTCCACTATGAAGAACATCATAAGAGCTTAAGGTCAACTGTGCTCCCGGCTTGTCCACTCCCAACACTATTGTCTTTCCCCATCCCTAAAATTACAAGAAAAAGTAAGACACGGATTACTCAAAGTAATGAATCTCAAGTCCTAGAATCGTTGGCCAAACTATATCTCAATTAGGAGTGAGTTCGATCACAGTCGAATTTAAACAATAATCAATTCAAGTTTAGCTTAAATTCAGAACAATCAGCTTGAGATTAAATTTATCTCAATCAAATTGTTGAAGAAAAAGACTAAAAAATCGTCAACAAGACAAACTCTGATTCAAATTGAGTTGAACAATAATTACATCTTTTAAATGAAAATACCAAATTGGATGCCTTCATTAGAAGGAAAAAGAAAAAGAAAACGTAACAACTGTCAAAATATATCATTTATTGCTCAATTGATTACACTTGAATAAACAGCTTCTGATTTAGACGGTGTTTAATCCTCATCTTTGATTATGGAGAGAGAGAGTTTTTTCAAAGAGAGAAAAATATCTCAAGAATGAGTCAACACATTTCCTGCAATTGTCACCGTTTCCTGCAACTGTCTTGGAAGGGACTTGGAAGTGGGGCAAAACGACTTGGAAGTGTTAGCAGAGATTGACTAATACATACAGACAGTGGTGATGAGAGAGATGAAGACAGGTTCAAGTTGGGGTTTTGGAAATTATCATGTTAATGGTTTCTTTTTAAGTACCATTTTAATTTACTTACACTTCACCAAGCCCACGCTTCACAAAGCAAAGTTCTGCTCTCATGGAGAAAAATCTATTTGTCTGCATTTTCTTAGCTTTTTTCCTTCATTTTTCAACACTTTCCTTCGTTCATGCACAAGTGACCGACATTTCCACAGACAAACAAGCTCTTCTTGCCCTGAAAGCTCGTATAAGCCATGATCCGAGCAATTTGTTGACCAGCAATTGGTTGTTTTGGGTTATACTTTAATTCAATATGGAGGAGAATGAATCGAAAGTGATGAAAATATAATAGAATATATTAGAGATGACAGAAAGGTAGTTAAAATTTCAAAGAAATAAACATTTAGGAGATTAATCCAATTGTTGAGTGAAAAGTGTCATATCGATCTAACTCTTAAAAACATTTAGGTATGCATAAAACCAAAATGTGTCGATGACAAATACCTTGTACAAATCTAAAATGATAAAGATGTCAGGTTTCTTATTGACTTATTTAACTACTTCGATGAATATAATCTAATTTTTGTTACAATTACCCATATCAAAGTGCATGGTGAAGCAGAAATCAATGTTTACGATGATGATGAGAATGATGGCTTAGCAGGAAGTGAAAATATTGGTTTAAATATTAAACAAAAGGTTGAAATAAAATATTAATTCTATGAAATAAGAAAAATAATAAACAATATATCATAATCATATTAAATCAAAATCATACTGAATCTGATTAAATAAAAATAAAATATATTTTATTTAAAGAAAAAACATAACGAATCAATAACAGTTGTTAAAATGCATTATTTACCGTTCAATAACACTTGAGTATCTGTAAAAATATTGATTAGACAGAGTCTAATTTACAAATCCTAATCTTTGATCGTAGAGAGAAAGAGTTTCTTTAGAGAGACAAAAAATATCTAAAAAAATAGTCAAGATATCTCGACCAAGCTTTGTGGAGAGTTATGAAAAATGAAATAAAACTGAAATGTCACCATTTCCTTTACGCAAAGGGCATTGTTGTCGTATGTTTGCTTGTCTTCTTTTGCAAAACGTCTTGGAAGGGATTTGGAAGTGGGGCAATATTTTTCATTTCTTTTTTTTTTTCTTTTACCTTGAAAGATAGTAATTCGTTTAAAATAAAAATCCCCCAACATCTTTTTACCTATATATATGTTTATCTATTTTTTTTAACTTAATTTAAATATCTAATAATATTTCTTTTTTTATTTAATAATATCTCCTTTTTTTTTTTTCATAAAAACAGCTTATTATATAAACTCAAACCGTTTACGGCCCAAAGGTGCTGCCTCCACTAACCAAGAAAAACATGACATGTGTTCATATTGCTTTACCAACAAACAACAGCCAATTCCAAAAATTAAAGTGTTATTAAGGAGCTTTTAAATTTATGATAAATTTTTAAAAATAATTCTCAAAATTTGTAGATCTAATGACAAATATATCCGCACATAATTCTCTAAATTATAAAATGAACTTAGATAAACATTTAATTCATTGCATAAATAATTTCTTAATTTATTTATATATTTTAGACATAATTCATTGTTTGTTTTCCTCAACTTTTTGGTTATATATAAAAAGGAAAATTTAAATAATGGAACAATATTACAGAGACACTACACTCAATGTCACACATATTAAATAATCCTAACAAAGATAATAACATTTAAAAAAATTAAATTATCATATTTTTTCTAATTGAGGGGATCAGTTTTTTTTAATTAAAAGGATTGAATTTTAAATGTTATTATTAAAAGAACCAATCTTTCAGATTTTACTACAAAAATCAAATTTTCAATATTTTCTATTAAATGTATTAATAAACCCAATTAGTTTGATATTTTTAATAAAAATAATAAAAAATAATAAATTTTGAGTCTCTTTAATAGAAAAAGTTGAAAATTTGATTCATTTAATAAATTTTTTTTTTTAAGGTTTAACACTTTAAATAAAAATACAAAATTAGATGTCATTTATAAAAATTGTCAAAATACATCGATTATTGTTTAATTACACCTTGTGTTATAGAGAGAGAGAGTTTCTTTGGAGAGAGAAAAAAAATCTGAAAATGAGTTTCCAAATTTTGACCAAGCAAGAGTTATGAAATATGAAATAAAACAGAAATGTCACCATTTCCTTGTCCTCTTTTACAAAAAGTCTTGGACGGAACTTGGAGTGGTGCAAAAAGACTTGGAAGTGTTAGTAGAAATTGAGTAATATATAGAGACAGTGATGAGAAGAGAGACGAAGACAGCTTCAAGTTGGGGTTCTGGAAATAATCACATCAATGGTTTCTTTAAATTGTGGAGTCATTGATAATCCTTGGAAGTCATTGATATCCTTGGAGTCACATCAATGTCCAATAGATAATGACTTGGCGTGGTGCAAAATGACTTGGAAGTCATTGATAATCCTTATCTTCAATTGTGGAGAGAGAGTTTCTTTAAAAAGAGAAAAAATATCTCAAGAATGAGTAATGAAAAATTAAATGAAACAGACATGTTACCGTTTTCTTCAATTGTCTTCTTTTGCTAAACGTCTTGGAAGTGGGGCAAAACGACTTGGATGTGCTAGAAGGATGATTGGGACTACTTGTATTGCAATTATGGACACCGAAAAACATGTTGTCATCACATGGGCAAATCAGTCTTAATCCAACGGTCATGACCATTGGGAAGTTGCTTGGGTCTGAATTCAACCTGCTCGGCTCTTGTGCTGTGTTCTAATATTTTATTGTTTTTGTTTATTTATCTATTTATTCGTTATAGTTATAAATTCCTTAACGGTAAGTACACGGAATTGTATTGTAAGGGTGCAATAAGGAGTAAATCCACAACGGTGAATAAAATATTTTAAAAATGATTTCACATAAGGTTTTTATTATTATATTATAAGGAAATTAAATTAAATACCCATTTTTACATATCCTAAAGAAAATTGTCCACTTTTGAAGGACTTAAATCCAATTACCTAAAAATGAAATTACTTAAAAAAATATCCAAATATTTTTAAATAATACTGGAAATATCTATACTATCTTCTATATAAACTCTAAACTTTATCAATGCATTGATATTTTGATTTTCATTCAATATTTGACACTATGATTTCATTCAGAAAAAAATATATTAATATTTTTGAATTCAATTAAAGAAAATTGGTTTGTGATATTGATATATTTATATATTTTAACAAAAAATTCATTTATCCGTTAATTATGTTGTGTTTTAAATACTTTCTTAAAACTATGCTTAAAATTTGTAATGTTAGAAAAATATAAAGGGTATTTTGATAATATAATTGTAGTTACAATGTGGGGCATTAAGATATTAGACAATGTGTCGGGGGTGAAATGATATTTTCTAATTTAAGGTATACATGAAATTTTTACTCAAAAATTGATAGGCTAAATTGATATTTGACAAATTTAGTCTTTTTTTTTTTAAGGTGAGATATTATTAGTTAGGAAATATAGATAATCAATTGAATGAGTATAATAAATATGAAGTAGGGGATAAATTATATATTATTAAATACAATTTCAAGTAGAATTTTGGAATACTTGTAACCAAAATAGTGTGTAATAAATGGATATTTTAACCATATAAATCATATAATTCAAATTCTTTTAAAGTCTGAAAGTGTAAAACCTAAAAAAACTAGTAAATTGGATTTTTGTTGATGAAATAAAGGTCATTATATTGATACAATTTAATTTGAAATTTTCTAATAAATTTTATTATCAATATTGCCCTAGGAGGATCAATAATAGTGGGTTATACTTTAATTTAATATGGAGGAGAATGAATCGAAAGTGATGAAAATATAATAGAATATATTGGAGATGACAGAAAAAAAGTTAAAATTCCAAATAAATAAACAATTAGGAGATTAATCTAATTGTTGAGTAAAAAGTATCATATCGATCAAACCCTTAAAAACATTTAAGTATGTATAAAACCAAAATATATAGATGACATATACCTTGTACAAATCTAAAATGATGAAGATGTCAAGTATCTTATTGACTTATCTAACTACTTTGATGAATATAATCTAATTTTTGTTACAACTACCCATGTCAAAGTATATGGTATAGCAAGAATCAATTTTTATGATGATGATGATAATGATGGTTTAGCAAGAAGTGAAAATATTGGTTTAAATATAAAACAAGAAACCGAAAAGAAATCTTAATTCTATAAAATAAGAAAAATAGTAAACAATATTGTTTTTTGTCAAGATGCATTATTTATCGTTCAATTACACTTGAGTAACTATAAAAATATTGATTAGACAGAATCTAATTTACAAATCCTAACCTTCGATCGTAGAGAGAAAGAGTTTCTTTAGAGAGACAAAAAAAACCCGAAAAAAAGAGTCAAGATATTTCGACCAAGCTTTGTGGAGAGTTATGAAAAATGAAATAAAACTGAAATGTCACCGTTTCCTTTACGCAAAGGGCACCGTTGTCGTATGTTTGCTTGTCTTCTTTTGCAAAATGTTTTGGAAGGGACTTGAAAGTGGGACTAAACGTCTTGGAGGGGCAATATTTTTCATTTCATTTTTTTTTTTTAATCTTGAAAGATAGCAATTCCTTTAAAATAAAAATCCCCCAATATCTTTTTACCTATATATATGTTTATCTTTTTTTTAACTTAATTTAAATATCTAATAATATTTCTTTATATTTTTTATTTATTGAAAAATATCTCCTTTATTATATAAGCTCAAACCGTTTTCGGCCCAAAGGTGCAGGCCCCACTAACCAAGCAACATGACAAATTTTACCAACAAACAATAACCAATTCCAAAAATTAAAGTGTTACTCAAAATTAGTAAGATTAGCTTTTGAAATTGGGATTATTCATAAATCTAAATTATAAAATGCACTTAGATAAATATTTAATTCATTTTGCATAAATAATTTCATAATCTATTTACAAATTTTAGATATAATTCATTGCTTGTTTTCCTCAACTTTTTGGTTATATAAAAAAAGGAAAAATTTAAATAATCTTATCAGATATAATAACATTTAAAAAATATTGAATTATCATTTTTTTCTAATTGAGGGGATCAATTTTTTTTAATTAAAAAGATTGAACTCTTAAATATTATTATTGAAAGAACCAATCTATCATATTTTCTATTGAAGATACTAATAAACACAATTAGTTTGATATTTTTAACAAAAAATAGTTAATTGTGAGTTTCTTTAATAGAAAAATCTGTCAGTGGTCTGTGGTTTAGTAAGAATATTTGTTACTTAAGAATTCTGATACTCAAATGTAACATACCGAATAACAATTACTCCAACAACACTTAAATTATCACGCCACGAAACTGAATTTCTTCCCATAGATTCCTGATGCACTACCAGCCCAATCAACGTTTTCCATATTCTATCTACAACTGTGAGAGTGCCTTTAAAAATTGGCTAAGTTTGTTCATAATATAAGATCACCGAATCATATAATCATATAGTAACACATATAAGTGTATACATATTTGTTTACTTAAAATAGATACATATAATTTTATTGTTTTTCTATTATATAGAATTAATATTTTTCATTTCTTTTTTTTTTCTTTACCTCGAAAGATAACAATTTCTTTTACATAGAAATGCCTCAATATCTTTTTACGTATACATGTTTTACCAAATTTTTTTTATTTAATTTAAATATCTAATAATATTTGTTATTTATCTAATAATATCTCTTGTTTTTCATTAGAAGGAATTAATACCAAATTGGATGCCTTCATTAGAAGGAAAAAGAAAAAGAAAACGTAACAACTGTCAAAATATATCATTTATGCTCAATTGATTACACTTGAATAAACAGCTTCTGATTTAGACGGTGTTTAATCCTCATCTTTGATTATGGAGAGAAAGAGTTTTTTCAAAGAGAGAAAAATATCTCAAGAATGAGTCAACACATTTCCTGCAATTGTCTTGGAAGGGACTTGGAAGTGGGGCAAAACGACTTGGAAGTGTTAGCAGAGATTGACTAATACACAGAGACAGTGGTGATGAGAGAGATGAAGACAGGTTCAAGTTGGGGTTTTGGAAATTATCATGTTAATGGTTTCTTTATAAGTACCATTTTAATTTACTTACACTTCACCAAGCCCACACTTCACAAAGCAAAGTTCTGCTCTCATGGAGAAAAATCTATTTCTCTGCATTTTCTTAGCTTTTTTCCTTCATTTTTCAACACTGTCCTTCGTTCATGCACAAGTGACCGACATTTCCACAGACAAACAAGCTCTTCTTGCCCTGAAAGCTCGTATAAGCCATGATCCGAGCAATTTGTTGACCAGTAATTGGTCCACAAGTTCTTCTGTTTGTCACTGGGTGGGCATAACTTGTGGTGCTCGTCACTCAAGAGTAACAGCTTTGAATATTTCTCACTTGGGTCTCATAGCCACCCTTCCTCCTCAACTAGGAAATCTATCTTTCCTTTCAAGGCTAGACATCAACGACAACAGCTTTTATGGCGCTCTCCCTGAGGAATACGCACAGTTACGTCGACTGAAATATCTTGTTTTGAGTCGTAATAGCTTATCGGGTGAACTCCCTGCAAGTATTTTCGATAATCTTCCCAATTTGCAGTTGCTTTATTTGCATTCTAACATGTTCGAGGGAAAAATACCATCGACCATATCTAAATGCAGAAGCTTGCAAAACTTATCCTTGTCAGTCAATAATTTTACAGGAGCCATTCCAAAAGAAATTGGAAACTTGACTCAACTTAGAGTGATCTATCTTGGAGTCAACAAACTTGGAGGTAAGTTATATCCAACTTTTTACATTACAAATAAAATTATATGTACAAACTTATTTATAAAAATTAAAGTGGTAACTTATAATTCGGTGATGTGATTATTTATTTTTTCTTTTATTTTAAATCATTCAATCAAATGTTACTATATCAAAATAAGTTTATATAATTTATTTACATATATAATATTAACTTTACATTGCAGGTGTTCCTTTTAGAAATTTTCTAAAAAATATATTGCTTATTTGTAATGATTTTGTAGGAGAAATTCCAAAAGAGCTTGGCAATCTAGCAAAACTGGAGCTATTATCACTGCAAAATAGTTACTTAACAGGAACTATTCCCTCACTTATCTTCAACCTTTCTTTCTTAAATTCCATGGACTTTTGGGGAAATAGCCTGACTGGTAGCCTTCCGGAAAACATGTGCCAACATCTTCCCAATCTTGAAGAGCTATACTTGTCTTATAATCATCTCTCTGGTCGGATTCCATTCAGCTTGGGGCAATGCAGAATGCTTCGTATTCTTATGTTGTCAAACAACCAATTCGGAGAACATATTCCTAGAGGAATTGGAAACTTGACATTAATCAATTATCTATATCTAAATTCGAACAAATTGACAGGTAAATAATAAACCTCACTCAAAACTTCATGTTATTATGACTTGTGGAACTCATCACCTTCGATTAACAGCTTTGAATATTTCTGACTTGGGTCTCACAGCCACCCTTCCTCCACAAATAGGGAATCTATCTTTCCTTTCAAGGCTAGACATAAGCAACAACAGCTTTTATGGCTCTCTCCCTGCAAGCATTTTTGACAATGTTCCCAATCTGCAGTTCCTTTATTTGCATTCTAACATGTTCGAGGGAAAAATTCCATCGACTTTATCAAGATGCAAAAGCTTGCAAAGCTTATCCTTGTCAATTAATAATTTCACAGGAGCCATTCCGAAAGAAATTGGAAACATGACTCAACTTAGAGAGATCTATCTTGGACTCAACAAACTCCAAGGTCTGTTATATGAAACATTGTTTTTAGTTACTGTTACTGATATTCTTTTTACATTCCTTGTCATTCAGTAATATTTGTAATGATTTTGTAGGAGAAATTCCAAAAGAGCTTGGTAATCTTGCAAAACTGGAGCGATTATCACTGTCAAATAGTTACTTAACAGGAACTATTCCCTCACTTATCTTCAACCTTTCCTCTTTAATTTCCATGGACTTTTCAGAAAATAGCCTGACTGGTAGCCTTCCGGAAAACATGTGCCAACATCTTCCCAATCTTGAAGGACTATATATGAAAGATAATGATCTCACTGGTCCAATTGCAACCAGTTTGGGGCAATGCAGAATCCTTCGCACTCTTGTATTGTCGAACAACCAATTCGAAGGACATATTCCCAGAGAAATTGGGAACTTGACATTAATCAAGGATCTATATTTATACTCGAACAAAATGACAGGTAAATAATAAACCTCTCCCAAAACTTCAAGTTATTATAAATTAATTTCATGTTGTTATAATTATAGCACCCCTAGTTAAATTCGTATTGCCAAAACACAAGAGAAATATTAGATATGTATAAATATCTCACATCGTTTGTAGATATTAAGACAAGATTAGTTAAATAGTTTATTAGTTCTCAAGCTATCAAAACGTGTAGGGTTGTGATGAACTATGTCCAAAGCGAATAATATATTGATATTAAAATAATTCAATTTACTAACTAAGCTATCATATTTTTAGGTGAGATACCGGATGAAATTGGCAATCTACATAATCTTGAGAACTTGCAACTTGCATATAACCACCTAGTTGGCCCTGTCCCAGCTACTATATTCAACATTTCAACAATGCAAATGGTTTCATTGTATGCCAATCAACTCTCCGGAATTCTTCCATCAATTGCAGAGTTTCCAAACCTTGAGGTTCTTGTTTTGTGGGAAAATAATTTCGGTGGACCATTTCCTAATTTCATTACCAATGCTTCCAAGCTCTATATGATAGATATTTCATTTAACTCATTCTCAGGCTTCATTCCCGGTACAATTGGTAATCTAAAAAATGTTGAGATACTAGATTTAAAATATAATTACTTCACATCTGCTCATGATTTGAGCTTTCTTTCCAATTTGACAAATTGCAAGAGTTTAAGAGTCCTAAGGTTAAGCAAAAATCCACTTAATAGCATCCTTCCAGGTTCCATAGGGAATCTTTCTATTTCTTTGGAATATTTTAACATTAATGATTGCAACATTAGTGGAAAAATTCCCAAAGAAATTGGAAGCTTGAAAAAGTTGCTAGAACTAAAATTACAAGATAATGACTTGACTGGACCAATTCCAGTTACTATGGATGGACTACAAAATCTCCAAGGTCTGTATTTTCAAAATAATAAATTTGAAGGACTCATCCCAGATACTTTTTGTCATTTAAATGAATTGGATGAGTTGAATTTGGGGGGAAACAAGTTCTATGGAGCCATACCTGCATGTATTGGCAGTCTCACTGCACTAAGAAAATTGTTTTTAGGCTCAAATAGATTAACTTCTATACCATCAACTTTGTGGAACCTTAAGGATCTCTTGTACTTTGATTTGTCATCAAATTTTCTGGACGAATCTCTTTCATTGGACATTGGAAATCTTAAGGTTGCCATAGCTATAAATCTTTCAAGGAATCTTTTTTTAGGAGAGATTCCAATTGCTATTGGAAGCCTTGAAAATCTGCAAAATCTCTCCTTAGGATACAATAGATTACAAGGCTCTATTCCTGAAACATTTGGCAACTTGAAAAGCCTGGAATTCTTGGATTTGTCTGGAAACAACTTTTCTGGAGTGATTCCCAAGTCTTTGGAGGGACTCATGTATCTCAAATATCTAAATTTATCTTTTAACCAACTAAGTGGCGAAATTCCTAGAGGAGGGTCCTTCAAAAATTTCTTAGCTGAATCATTTATGGGGAATCTTGCATTGTGTGGATCTCCTCAACTACAAGTTCCACCATGCAAAAAAAGCACTCATAAAAAATCAAGGACTAAAAAGGTTTTGTTGTTGATTCTTTTGCCAACATGCATTGCAGTCTCATTAGTTGTCTTCGTTCTTATGTCTTTGTTGATCCGGAAAAGGAGAACAAGGCCAACTACCAATGTTGATTTTTGTCCTGGAGGAACATGGAGAAAAATTTCTTACCAAGAACTTGTGAGAGCAACGGATGGATTCAGTGAGAACAATTTGCTTGGCAAAGGAAGTTATGGTTCAGTTTACAAAGGAAGATTAGATGAGGGAATGGTGGTTGCAGCAAAAGTATTCCGCTTAGATTTTGAAGGAGCTCTTACAAGTTTTGAAATTGAATGTGAAGTAATAAGAGGTCTTCGTCATCGAAATCTTGTCAAAGTCATCAGCAGCTGTTCAAATGATGATTTTAAATCTTTGATATTTGAATACATGCCTAATGGGAGCCTGGAGAAATTGTTGTTTTATGAGAAGAATGTTTTGGACATTTCTCATAGACTGAATATAATGATCGATGTTGCTTCAGCTTTGGAATATCTCCACTTTGGCTATTCAGTCCCAATCATTCATTGTGACATAAAGCCAAGCAATGTCCTACTAGACGAACATATGGTTGCACATTTGAGTGATTTTGGCATTGCAAAGCTCTTAGGTGAAGAAAACTCCTTGACACAAACAAAGACCCTTGCCACCATTGGGTATATGGCACCAGGTAATTGTTTCATTTTTTTTAGTTGACAACATTTGGAGATATGAAAGTATCAACTTATTTTATTGAAATGATTGAGTTTTGTTTTTCTATTCGATAGACTTAACTTTCAAATTTTTATATTAAAAGATCCAAACTTTTAAAATTTCCTATATAAAAAACCAAACTTCAATATTTTCTATTAAATGTATTAAACAAACACAATTAAATTTATTTTGTTTTGTTTTATTTTGTAAACAAGTTCCTTAGTTTGATATTTTTAATAGGAAATAGTGAAAGTTTAGTCATTCAATAAGAAAATTTGAAAATTTGGTTCCTCAATAGGAAAAAAATTGAAAGTTCAATTATATCAATTAAAAAAATACAAAGTTTAGTTCTTTCAATAAAAATAGATGATAGTTCAATACCTCCATTTATTGTAATTTTTTTATTCAAACTTCGATTTGTTATTATTTATGTGTGGCAATGAAAGTGTACATACATAATTACTGTGATTAGAATACGGGAGAGAAGGAAAGGTATCTAGACAAGGAGATGTGTACAGCTATGGTGTCATGCTAATGGAAACATTTACCAAGAAGAAGCCAACAAATGAAATGTTTACAGAAGAAATGAGCTTAAGGAGGTGGGTTAGTGAATCATTATGCAGCACAGTGATACAAGTTGTGGACACAGATTTGCTTACAAGGGATGATGAACATTTCTCTAGCAAGGAAGAGTGTGTGTCATCTATATTGAGCTTGGCTATGGAGTGTACAAAAGAATCATCTCAAGATAGGATCACTATGAAAGAAGTAGTGACAAGACTCACCAAAATCAGAGTCGAACTTGCAAAAATTGGAACAAGAAGAGGTAGAAGGGTTTTGAATTTAGGCTAACGTCCTTCTAATTTCAATGAAAATAAAGTTGTACTATAGGTGATCAACCACATACCTTTAAACCTTTCATTTGTCGATGTTATGTTATTTAACTATAGATAATTGCTTTTGATTTGCAAAGAGAAATGGGAGAACTGGCTAGCCAACGTCCTATCAATGAGACAGCTTGAGTTGGCAACCTTCTACCTCTGCCATGAGTTTGATGACAAGTAAATGCATGTTATAAGGTCAACTTTGATTAAAAAGAAGTTCTTGTAATGAATTTTTAAATTTGATGGATCTTCATGTAGTAATGATAAAGTACAGGGGTTTTGAAATTTTCCTATTTTTAATAGTGGTAAATTATAGTATCTATTATTATTATTTTGATACTTAAATATATATATATATATATATATATATATATATATATATATATATATATATATATATATATATATACACACACACACACATTTAACAAAAATCAGCCAGGGGCAACCAACCTAAGTTCATCCTCAAGACGGACGGTAGCAAAATCACTAGGTAACAAGGAGCCCATCAAACCACTTTAGAGAACCAACATAAAGATCAACACGATCATGATCAGACAACACTTCCAACCCTTATTACAGGGAGCCCGCTGGATCCACACAATTCACTTACACAACAATCCTCTATGCCTAGGAAGCCATTGAAACACCAGCGCCTTCACACACCAGGCAGCCAAGAAATCCACCAGAACTGCCCTCCAGAAACCAAAAAGAGCAGCTTGCAAAAATTGCAGAAGGCACAAGTGGAAGGACAGATGCAGCAGCCGAAACAAACAGAGCCAGGGAGGCACCTCCCACCAAAAGATAGAAGCAGCAACAACAGAGAGCAGAAACGACGGCACCAGCAAGAACAGAAGCAGCACTCAGGAACCACCAACAGGAGCGGCAACAGTACAAATAAGGAGATTAGCAGAAGCAGATTGTATTTTCCAGGGATGGGAGCTTCAGCAAGAACAGAGCAGCAAACATCAGGATGGCACAGCAACGGGTATGGAGGACACCAACTTAGACAGCGAGGCTGAACTAGGCATGGGACAGCAAACCACCAGGTGGAACCACAACCAAGAACCATCCACGCAAAAAACCGCTGGACCGCTCTAGGACAGACAAGCCAGCAGAACTGGCAGCTACGAACACAAATTCGGCAGCAGTAAGGCAGACAAAGGCCAACATATCCAATGAACCACAATGCAGGAGAAAACCAACAGGGGAGAGGGATGCAGTGATCAGCGACTCCAGAGAAGGAGAAAGGCAAAAGAACATGAGAGGATTCGAGCACTAAAGCAGCTGCAGAGAGCCAACCCGAGCCAAAATAGACCAGTAGCATAACGGCGCCTCCACAGGACCCAAGAACACATTGGAAGAAGCTAGGCCAATGCAGAGGAGAACCACAGAGAGCCAGAGACCACCAGGAAGTTACAGAGAAAAGGCGGAAACAGAGAACGCAGGGATGAAGAAGCCATAAAAAGTCCAGCAGCAGAAGAGATGAGGCGGTGGAGAGGGACATTCATTCAAAAAGACCAGAGCAACCCGCACCAAACCACCCAAGTTGGAACCAGCAAAAGGAAAGGAGAAGCACCTGCAAAAAATACCCCGTTAGCAAAAGGCTGCCACCTCCAAAGAGCTGAAGCCTCAACACTTGTAGATGCAGTTCGACAGGCCCCAATTCCAAGCAATGGCTTTATTGGCATTCGGCGGTGGGAAGTTTGAGAGGTCAGCCCCTCTATGTCTAACTAGCCTCCTGATCCTTTCCACAAATCTCATCGGGGAGTAGGGCCTCGTCCACTAACCATGCAAAATGGCATGTGTTCATGCGTTTTATTAACGAAGTAATTGTCAATTCAACCAATAAAAGTTTTTGCTAAAGAACTTTTAAAATTATTATAAATTTTGAAAAATAGTTTTAAAGACTAGTAGGATTAGCTTTTGAAATTGGGATTATTTGTAAAGCTAATTTATATTAACAAAATGACAAATATACCCATAAATAATTCTCTAAATTGCAAAATGAACTCAGATAAACATTTAATTCATTGCATAAATAATTTCATAATTATTTATAAATTATAGACACAATTCATTACTTGTTTTTCTCAACTTTGGCCATGTATTGTAAAAAAAAATTTAAATAATGGAACATATCTAAAGAAGAGATAAGAACACTTAAATGCATCGAATTATCACTTTTTTTTATTGATGGGATTGAATTTTGTTTTTTTTTTTCCAATTAAAGAGACCAAACTCCTGTATTTTTCTATGAAAGAAATCAAATTTTTGGATTTTCTTATAGAGGGGATGAAACTTGCAATATTTCTGTTGAAAGTACTAATAAACACAATTATAATCATTTTGTTTTGGAAGCAAGAATCAGGAAAACTGTGTTCCCTTTAATAAGAAAGAAAAAATTGAAAATTGTAAAAGTTCAATCCTTTAAAAAAAAAATGTTTCACATAGAAAATGGTAATTGTTCAATGACTAGAGATATTGTTATCCTTATAGAAATTTATATACCCTAAGGGATAACTTAAAATTTATGTAGTGTATCAAGCTGAGAACACTTCCACAAGGAAAATTTTTGTTCACTCAATAGGAAATTTTTTTTGGAACTTGTTTGTATGGAAGTGACTGTTGTTATTTATATCTATGTACAAAACAAAGAAGAACTTCGATATATATAATGTCCAATTAGAAGTATGATGACCCCTTTCGTGTGTTGAAAAGAACTGGGTTGTGACATATTGATTGGAACTGTTGGACAAAATGAAAATCCACCTGACATTTCCTGCTCTTTGGAAAGACGGCTGTTCATGGGGCATCTATGAATCCATATATGGACGCACAACATCTTCTATTGGAACGCGACATATGGACACTTTCTACTGCTCCACTGCAACTCATGGGCGCATTTCAAAGCCACTGAAAGGACTTTTTCTCTTTTTGCTCTGCCTGATCTGGCAGTGAAATGTTCTTGCGCTCTTTCGATGATGATTCGTTTCCATTGGCAAGTGTTTCGCCATCGTTTTCGTCAATACCACTTGATAATTTCTTTATATTATCGGCGGCTCGAAGCCTTTCCCTCTCTCCAGCGTCCAAAGCAATTCCAGCAGGCAGTTTATTCGTGGCTGTTTTATCAGATTGCTGCTCTGAATCATTTGAAGTATCCCTCGTTTCAGATTGCTGTATTGGTTCATCAACACCAGAAGATGCATTCTCAGCTTTATTTTCAACATTTTCAGGATTTTCACCAATTTCAATGATGTTTTGTCCTGAAGGTGTCCTGCTCAAGTTTGATTCTGAGCTCTGGTTCATTTTCACACTGTTGGATTGATTAAGCTTGCCTCCCACATCTGAACAAGAAAAGAAGTGCCAGATTTTCCAACCCTTCGAGACTTCTGAAGCTGACAAGAACGTCCAATATTTTCTGAGCTTTCTCCATTATACATTGATGGTGTTCCTGATGAAGAACCCAAAAGCTCTGCCTCCCGGTTTTTGTTTCTCCATTTTTGACTGCATAACTCTTGCCGGTATCGCAGCCCACTTATCACGAATCCGAGACCGCTTGGAGGAAGAATTTATTTTACAATCTCCATTACTCCTCTTGTTACTTCTGCTATTTTTACTACTTGGAAACCGTAAATTTTGATGATAGTTTTGATTCTGATTACCATTCCCCTGTTCTTGTGCTACACTGGAATCGATTTTACTCACTGGATTCTTCAAATTATCATCTACAGTGACGCTAATATGATTCTAAAAATGACCCCGGACAAGCTCTTTAAGATTCTTTTGAAACTCAGCGGCTCTGGCATTGCTTTCTCTGCATCTATGTCTCTCAAAACACAATAAAAGGGCAAAGACGAAGCGAATTCAACTTAGGAAGAAACCATTGAATTGAAAACACTGCTGTGCTTTCTGAAACCAACGATTAAATATCAAAGTGGAATGTAGCCTCACTATTACTGGGAGTAACCCGATTTTGAACATTGCCAGTAAGGGAGCGTTCAGTTTCAAGATTTAAAGATTATCTTATTTGATTTGTCAGTAATAAAATATAACGGTAATATTTTATTACTAATCCTAACATGACAGATAATATATGTGGTAATCTGATTATCACTTCACTTTAAGTATTAAAATATTACCAAGGTAGTCTTGAATTTATTATAATTATATATTATTTATTAATTTATTGAGATAAAAATAAATTTATTTTAATTAATATATTAAATAATATAAAAAATATTTTAAAATAATTATATTCAAGGGCATTTAAGTAAAATAATTTACTAGTATTCTTTTATTACCTTTAACAAAACACAATAATTATTTATACCTACCAAATTTTATCAAACATAGTAATTATTTATACCCAGTAATCTTCTAAGTAATCTATCTTCAAAGTAATCTCTTTATTTTGATAATAAAACATTATACAAACCAAACGCCTCCAAAAGGTAAACTATTCTTCCCACACAATTGGCATACTACCTATGGATGGTTGAATACTATTTAGACTTGTGTTCTTAAAGACATTATGTCTCATTTTTTCTACAGAATTAATATTTGTGCTTGTATTTGCATAGTACACTCATTCCCATTCCAACTTTAAAAACTAATCTCATTAGAAGTAATACATTTTGAAATAAAAACTAAACATTCTTTCACTTATAAGGACTAATAACCAACTCATAAGTAATTGATCATAGTTTTTCTAATAAGCATATTGAGTAATACATTATTTAATAAAGTCCAAGCCATAATCATCTTTTACATTCATAAAAGGTGAGAGACATGTGACCAAACTTTGTAGATGCTTTTCAAACTCATGAGCACTTACTGAGAACAAGATTTGTGCCCTCTAGTAGCGATAGTTGTCTTTTGACAATTTTGGTTTTATTGCCTATAGACTTGAGACTAGAAAACTCCCACTTGAGACAAGTGTTGAGATACAAAGGTCCAAATGTTGTATTTTTCTTCAACGCACTTTGATAGTTCATCTACATAAGAACAACATCTATTTTTAGACGTAGGCCAGAGGCTTTGATACCATAAAATGGAAATATTAAAAGAGAAAATAGCCTAGAAACCATAATTATAGTTGAATAACTCAAAGTTATTTTCTAGATAGTTGTTAGCATGTTCTTAGTTGGTCCTACTTTAGTTATTGATAATGGGGTAATTTGTTAGTAAGTGGTCAAATTCTTTTTGTAGTTAGTGTCATATTTGTAAGTTGCATAAATTTATATAAGAGACTGGTGTCACTATTTGTTTTGTAGAAAAATAAAAATCAGTCTTTATTTTCCACAAGTTTGAGTGCAATGTTGCTTAAATTTTCAACATTGGTATTAAAGTGAGGTTAAAAAAAAAAAAACAAGTGCTTTGTGAGTGGTTCTTGCCGATAGTTGAGAGTCCAACAAATAAAAACATGAAAGAGAAATTTGTTGAGATTGATCACTAAGAAAGACCATGACATTCAACGTTAATGCTTATAATATGCCATCAATGGTTGAATTTGGGTATGGACAGATATGACAGTGGTAAGAGCAGAAAACTCACAACCAAGGCCTCTAAAGAGGTGGGTTTGATGCTCGATGTCAGAAATTGGTTTATCGAATGCCTGAAGTTGATTACTAATTGAAATTGCTTATTGTATAAACTTTGTAACTGATTCAATATTCCCAAAACTCTTCTGATTGGATTCCAGAAAACTCTTCACATAGGAGAAAGGCAGCTTCGAGTCCACAAAATAACCCACCAGCCAGCCTTCCCATTTTCCAGCCCCTAGCAACGCAACATCCAACGGGGGAGTGACTGAGATTCTGCCATTTTCATCCTTGTTAGGAGAGTAATAGCTAAGATGTTTGTCCGCCCAATTTGAAGCAAAGAGAGATTTCCAACTTGGTTTCAGAGATTGGTCAGTCGGATTCTTGGAGGCCAACACAGCCTTGGAACCAGCAGGAGAAGTAACGGAGCTAGGGAACACCCGACGATCAACCTGGGTAGTGGCCTGAGCCATTTTAAGCCACCCTAACCGAGACTCTCAAAGGAAGCGGAGCGCAAGAAGAGACGACACCAGGCAAACCAAAATCATGCAGAGAAAAAAACCACACCAGAAAAGGGGACCAGAGAAAGGCCCAAACCACACAACCCTTTAGGCCCACCACACAAAACCGAAAGCTAAGAAACTAAAAAACCAGCCGCAAACAAAAGTCCAAAGCTGAAGACCCTTCCACCTCAAAAGCCACGACAGCAAGAAACACCACTCAAGCAAAGACACCAGGCACACTTCCAGCTCAGAGACAACGCCACTCTCGACAGAAGAGCCCGGCAGCAATTCAAACAAGGAAGCCCGCCAAAACTACACAGCAAACCCCCAGACCACTAGGAAGCACACCACCAACCAAGGAAGAGGCAAGCCAAGAAGGGACCTAACAACAAGACGGGAAAGGTGGAAGCAAGGGAGACTTCACGAGCAGGAACGGAAAACCAAA
Organism: Mangifera indica; assembly: GCF_011075055.1. Taxonomy (NCBI): domain Eukaryota; kingdom Viridiplantae; phylum Streptophyta; class Magnoliopsida; order Sapindales; family Anacardiaceae; genus Mangifera; species Mangifera indica. The sequence goes on from NC_058146.1 coordinate 16,545,482, forward strand.
CAGAGGGACAAACGAGGACACATGGCCGACTACCGAGGGGACGCCGGACCGGCAACCCAGAGCTCAGAAGGAGCAGCTGAGCGGACACCTACTCGGAATCAGAAAACGAACGAAAAAAGGTTTCCACTGACCTAGTCGTGCCCATTGGACGTATTTCGTCTTGATATGGATATTTCGCAGAATAGTTATCCAGTATTTTCAATGCCAATCAAAATTGATTAATCTCTTAACAATAATCTAGTGTATCATACATTTCCTTCATTCATTTAACATATTCATGAATTGAAAGAGAACTTTTCTTTCAAAAACTGAAAGTGCATCATTTTATCCTTAGAATTAGCAACAAAATAGTTTTGTAACGTAACCCAAATCTCATTAGAAGTAGTACATTTTGCAACAAAACTAAACATTCTTTCACTTATAAAGGCTAATAGCCAACTCATAAGTAACTAATCATAGTTCTTCTAATAAGCATATTTAGTATTACTCTAATAAAGTTCAAACCATAATCATTTTTCACTTGTCATAAAAGGTGAAGGACATATGACCAGACCTATTAGATGCTCTTCCAACTCATGAGCACCTACTAAGAACAAGATTTGTGCCCTTTAGTAGTGATAGTTGTCTTTTGACAACTTTGGGTTTATCACTTGTAGACTTGAGACTAAAGCACTCCCACTTCAGACAAGTGTTGAGATACAAAAGGTCCAAATGTTGCATTTTTCTCCGGTGCTTTTTGATAGTTCATTTGCGTATGAACACTATCCATTTTAGATGTAGGTCAAAGGCTTTAATACCATAAAATAGAAATATCAAAGGAGGAAATAGCCTAAGAACCACTGTTAAAGTTGAATAATTCAAAGTTGTTTCCTAGGTAGATGTTAACATGTTCTTAGTTGGTCATACTTTTTTTAGAGATTCTTTAGTTATTGATAATGGGTTAGTTTGTTAGTAAGTGGTCAAATGTTTATGTAGTTAGTCTCTTACTTGCAAGGTGCACAAGTCTATATAAGAGACTAGTGTCACTATTTGTTTTGCACAAAAATAAAAATCAAGTCTTTATTTTCCACGAAGTTTGAGTGAAATGTTGAATATATTTTCAAAATTGGTATTAAAGCTAGGTCAAAAAAATAAACAAGTGCCTTGTAAGTGGTTTGTTAAGAGTTGAGAATCCAACAAATAAAAACAAGAGAGAAGTGTGTTGAGATTGGTTACTAAGAGAGATCATGACATTCAACAATAATGCCTACAATATGTTGTCAGTGGTTGGATTCGGATATGGACAGAGAAGGCATTGACAAGAGCAAAAAACTCACTACCAAGACCTCTAAAGTGGTGGGTATGATACTCATTATCAAAAATTGGTTCATCGACTACTTGAAGTTGATCACAGATGGAAATTGCATGTTGTATAAACTCAGTGACTGATCGATTGCCCTTTTGAATGGCTTGAAGTTGCATCTAAAGACAAGCAACTTAGGTGTTAGATTAAGCAACATAGGATGCAACAAGATAAGACTAAACAAATGTAGAGATAGTGTGGTTTGATAGTTGGGTTATAATGGATTTGGAAGAAGTTGCAAGTAACCAGCCAAGTGTAGTCTGATCACATGTGGCCCAAGTTTTGTAGGTGGGATTGGAGATCGAAAAGGTTAACAATGGATCGACATTTGAGGGGAGGGGCAAAAATTGGGTTGGTGGAGGCTCAAAGCCATCCACAATAGACAAAAGGTGGTTTGCTTTAAGAAAAGGAATAAGAAGTGTTTTCCAAACCACATAATTTATGCCATCAAATTTTTTCTCCAATAGTAGGGGAGGACATGACATGGAAAAGCAGAGGAGCAATTGACAATATATTTGATTGTGTAGAAGAAAGCAAGACCGGCATATCCTAGTTGCTCTAATAGCAAATTAAAAGGAACTAATAGGAAAAATAAAGAAGAGAAGAATGGCCTAATAAACTCTGTGTATTTCTCTATGATTACTTGTGTGTTGTTTGCAAATGATTCTTCGTATATTTATATACACTTTGTGGATAAAATTTAATTCAATATCAAAATTTAGACTCAAATAAATCTAATATTAAAACTTTAACTTTAACTTAAATCTAATCTAAAATGTCAAATTCAAATGTAATTTAATCTCAATTCTAAAATTGCCTTTAATAACAATTGTGTCTTCTTATTTTATCCATCTCATTTCGAGGTTGTTTCTTTACACACTAGACAAATTCTTCTTCGAGGTCTCTATTGTGTCTTGTCATTTAACCTCTCATGGTCAATGTCAGCTTTCACTGCATCCAATGTCCTCCCTCTTTGTCTGTGGTATTACCGTTTAGGACATGCCTCTTCTGACAAGTTACTTTGGCTTTTTTAATCCACCAATACAAGTTTTACTCGCTTAAACTTGTATCAATAAACTCAAGTTGAACTTTAATAAAATCTTTTTCTATTTGGGTCAAACTTAAGTCAAAGGGTGTTCAAACTCGACTCGATTCGATTCATATTCACCTCTATTGAACATAACATAAAAAGATAACATTAAAATATGAGTTATTTAAATAAAATATCAAATAACAATCAACTTATTTCAAAAAAAAAAATTGTGAAGACCCAATTGTTTTTTGAACGAATTGTTTTACGCTTTTCGTTGGGTTTACTTTTGGCTTGATGTCCAAGGTTTCAATTTTTAGGGTATAAAAAATGAATGTGCTGTTTGGATTGGTATTCACTATTTTTACGCTCAGAATGTAAAATTATCTATAACCTCTTTGATTTGTGAATACTAATGTTGCTTCCTCTCTAGCAATGACAGATGCATATATGCTCAAATGTATTAGACTTCACTTATAAGTGTCTGTGTCTTGCATTCGTTTCTGAAAGCGTTGAGAATAGGAGTGGCTTTGTCTCAACATGCCAGGTTTAATATATACAGAACTGATGTTCTAAAACAAATAGAATTGATTGGTCATTTATTGTTAATTGGCTGCATATATTATTGACTCAGTTTCCAGTTTATGAAACTTTTTATATTGGTCAAATCTATCTGGATGGATAATAATTTCAAATTTTTAATATTCCCGTTTCCGTCTTCCTAAAAGTCTATCTTACCTTCAATGAGTTATTTGCTTACCAAGATTTGCGGCAGTCCATTCACTTGATAAATACTTCAACATTAACTTCCAAAGAAGAAAAGATAAAATATTTGTTGTGTTTCACAGCACGGTTGGTGTGAAATTTTTGGGCTTTTTGATTAATATTTTGGGTTCTGAAGTGATAATTTCTTTGTCTTGAGATATAGCTTTATTGTCTTGCAATTGTTTACGTTGAGCATTATTTTGCTGTTGTTTTCCCTGCTTACGTTGGTGTAAATTTTGGAGTTTAAGAATTAAAATACTTGAGGGTCTTCTGAGTGTTAAATCTGAAGAGATTGAAAGGGAGTTGCTACTTTATGAATTTTAGTAGAAGAGCCTAAGAAAGAATCTGGCTTGTTTAAATTATAAGTAAAAATTCACATATGATCCTCATTGTCAGAAAGTTACTGTACTTCAAAGTTTTGGTGATGGAAAGCTATCGATGCATCTGCTATCAGCATACAGGCTCATGGAAGACATTTAACCTCTTGTATGAGGCTGAAATTTCTAGCGTTAATCTGCAGTTTTAATGAGCATAATATTAGCTTATCACAAATATATTTATGCGTTCCATCTCTTACTTATAGCTACTTTAACAAGAAATTCGTTTATACATAAAACACTTTTTCCTGTCACTATGAGTATGAGAAACTTTCACTTGTTGTGTTTTTTCAACATTTTTTATTTAAACCAAAGAGTTCTTTTCTTTTTCTTTTTTTTTCATCTGTGATCTGTGTTGTTTAATTTATAGGCTTTCTTTTCATAAGCTAACATCACTTTCTACTTTGGAATTTTTAAGTGGATATTTTCCATGTTGTAATGGCTAGTTATTTTGGTTTGTTGATGAAAATATGAATAATTTTTGTTCAATTGATGACCCATACTTTTTTTTTTTTTAAATGTGTAATGGTTGTAGGGGTTTATTCATTTATTTCCTTTGCCTTTTCATCGTCTTTTCTGTCCAGATAGTGTATTTCTGTTTTTGCAATTACAGATTATCAGATGGCACTATAAGCCTTCCCCTTTTTCATATGTTTTTGTTTGATATAGCTTCAAGGTCTAACTAGTGCATTCATAAAACTATGGGATCTCTTGGAGACACCTGTCATTCAACAAAGAAAATTTTAAAAACTGGCCTAAGAAACTCATTTCCTCTCTCCCTATCGTCATCTCTCACTTTAACGTCACCACCGAAACACCACCCTCTTTTTCTTTACTCCCAGATCTCCCTTTCATGATTTCTTAGCGATCCAGCTCAAAATTTCTCTTATTTTTTCTGTTGTTATGGCGAATCTTCAAAGATTCAAACTTTCGGTCACCCACTGCATTGTCGTCGGCAGTCCCACAGATCCCAACAACCAGTCCAGTTATCCACCTTCGCCACCGCAAGACTCTTCAGATGCGACAGAGAAGAAACGGGCGACCTGTGTGTAAAATGAAAAAAGTGAAGAGATTAGTGTTCGAAGATCTCCAAACCTTCGAAAATGTGAAATAAAAATAAAAAGAAAAATTCATTAAAAAAATGACTTTTTTGTTTTTTTTACTTCAAGAATTTTTCTAACAGAAGTGGATAATAATAATTAAGAATCTAATTTTTTTTAATTTAGAGGGTATGAATTTATTGTGTCATCAAACTTCAGTAGGAGAGAGTCTTTTGGTCTATATTATATAGTTGAGAAAGTGTAACATCATAATTGAGCGAGGGTTTGGAGAAGAAATTGAGCGCTAAGTTATCTAATTTATTGCAAAAATAAAATTATATATACAAATAAATCTGTTTATTTGTATAAATTAATATAATTATTTATATACAAAGAATTTGTGATTTTGTAATATAATTATTTATTTTTCTTCTTACTTAAAAATTTATCCAATGACAAATTGTTTACTTGTACATGTAGTATTTCTCTTCTTGCAAGCACTTTACTTTCTAGTTGATCCATTATTACTTCAAAATTTACCTAATGCAAATTGTGCTTCTTTCTTTTTTTTTTTTAAATCACAAAGTGCCGGATATAAGAAGTATAAGTTATCTTTTACTGTATTTATATTACTCATTTTTTGTTAATGAAGTTTTTAAAAGTGAAATCATCTGAATTGTTTGAATTTTTTTTTTGTTTAAACCATATTAAGTTTTTTTCATTATTAAAATACTCTAAAGGAAAAAAATAATTAAAAAATTAAAAAAACAAAATAAAAACTATGTTATTAATAGATATTAAGGGGATAGTAGCAATAATAGGAACAATGAAAATACAAAAAGGGACACTATCAAATGACTATGCATACGAGCTATTTGGTTTTACTTATTATCAGAGTGCATGAGAAACATTTATCCCAACTCAAGCATTAGGTAAGTTAAGAAAAAAAGACGTAGTTAGAAAAAGTAAGTTCATCACAGAGTCACAAATAAAATAAATAGTTTTCTTTAATTAGATACTATAATTAATAATATAAAATGATTTTCTATTATTTGAAAATATAAACAAAATATGATTTAGAAAATCAATTTGTAATATACGATCCTCGGTTGTATTAATTAGAAGGGACATTTAAATTAGTAAAATTTAATAATTATTTTGTATATGTAATCACTAGGTCCACCTATTAAGGACCCAACATGGCACAACACAACTATATATTTGTAAGACCGTGTCGTGGATCTATATGTTTTTGTAGATTAGGTCAATATGAAGATCTACAACTGTGTGGGTCATGAGCCCAATATGACCGGTAGACACGGTGAATCATACTAAAATCAACCCAACACAATCTACTGACGTCTACAAGCTGTGCAATTATAAATAACATGACAAAGAATGAGTTAAAATATACGAAGAAAATTATTTTTTGTTAATTGTAAGGACTTTTAATACATACATACATACATATATATATATATATATATATATATATATATATATATATATATATATATATATATATATATATATGTTACCAAACACTCTTATAACGTTAATTATAATATATTTTTAATTTTTCATAATTTTTACTAAATTACTAGTTAAACTTAAAAAAAAAAAAAAACACCTAATTTTTCAGTGACTTCTATTGCTTTATCTCACACAAATATCTCAGCATCTCCCTGTATTGGTATCTGACAATTTGTTAGTATATGTGGGAAAAATTGAGAATCTACAATATACATAGCTGTACTGTACTTTGATAAAATAAGGACTGAACGACACTTTGACGAAACAAGAAGAAACAAACTGTAATTGTACAACTTTTGTATTAAAAAGGGCCCAAATATCTGTAATAGTTAACGTATTTTCTGTTATGAATATATTTATATCACTTTATGGTTGCCAAATGAAAGATAAAATATGTGTAATAGAAATTGTTATGATGCGTGGGAAGAAACGGAAGTTAGGAGCTGGGTATTGAAGGAAAAGAGGATATAAAAGTATCTTAGATTAAAAATTGCATTAAGCAAAGGGCGAAGGAGCTATTTATATTAGATTTATACAACCTCACAACCAATCAAAAACAATTGCTTGACCAAGATATCTTTTTGTCTTAATAAAATGAAGACCATTAAATGTTGCCAAAGTTTATTAGCTACATTAGCCACATTTTTCTTCCTCCAGCATGATATTACAATTGATGAGCCCATTATCTATTAAACAAATTCACATGATAGTTTTCCAATTTTAGTGCATGTGGTGGAAAATCCACTAGATATATAATACTTTCCTTAGATTTATATCAGTTACAAATAAGGGAAATTTTAATATATGGCCAAAGTACCCCTCTATTAAGCAAAAATGCCCAATTTCACTATTTTTAAGCAAAAATGTCCAAATTCACTATTTTAAGCAAAAATGCCCTAAACCTTTTTTAAAATACCAAAATTACCCTTTACCACATATATATAAACCCCCTCACTCACTAAATTCGATTCAAAAAAGACTATTCATGAAAAATAAATATTGAGGCGGGGGGAAAAGTTACTTTTTTGAAACTGTAGGGGCGCTAAAGATTAGAAAATTACTGAGGGGGTAAGGGATAAATATTGGAGCTGTTTGCAGTAGAAATTTTTTTAGGGGGTAAATTGATATTTTTCATATGTAAGGTTTCTCGATGTGTAATTTTTAAATTTTATATCCGTTTTTTCTATTTTAGGGTTTTTAAATATGTAGTTTTCGAATTTAAGATTTGTTTTTTCAATTTTTGTGCTTTTTGGCATATTTTACGATGTAATGACGTAATTTCAGCTCAATATTTCGATTTTTTTGTTTATAGGATATATCGATTCGTATTTTTTAGATTTCCGAACGATTTTTAGATTAATGACATTCTTACGTATTTCAACTGATAGAGTTCGAATTTCAATTCCGTTTTTTCAATTTTCGTCGTTTTAGGATAAATTGAGTTTTTTTTTTCCGATTTTCTAACGATTTTTCGATTATTCACATTCTATGACATTTCAACGTATAGAATTTGAATTTCATTTTCGTTTTTTCAAATTTCACCGTTTTATGATATATCGATTCATATTTTCTAGATTTCTGAACGATTTTTCAATTGTTGATATTCTAGCGTATTTCAACGTTTAGAATTCGAATTTTAGTTTCGTTTTTTTGAATTTCACTGTTTTAGGATATATCGACTCGTATTTTGAAAATTTCTGAATGATTTTTTGATTACTGACATTTTATGGTATTTTAAAGTATGAAATTCGAATTTTAGTTTCATTTTTTCGATTTTTGCCCTTTCAGGATATATTGATTCGTATTTTCATATTTTCGGCTGATTTTTCCATTGTTAACATTATAGGGTATTTCAACGTATAACATTCAAATTTCACCGTTTTAAGATATATCGACTCATATTTTTCAGATTTTGGAACGATTTTTTGATTGTTGCCATTCTAGGGTATTTCAACGTTTAGAATTCGAATTTTAGTTCCATTTTTTCGAATTTCACCATTTTAGGATATATCGACTGGTATTTTGAAGATTTCCGAACGATTTTTCGATTATCGACATTTTAAGGTATTTCAAAGTATAGAATTTGAATTTCAGTTACATTTTTTCGATTTTTGTTCTTTCAGGATATATCGATTCATATTTTCATATTTTCGACTGATTTTTTGATTGTTAAAATTCTATGGTATTTCAATGTGTAGAATTCAAATTTCATTTTCATTTTTTCTAATTTCACCGTTTTAGGATACATCGACTCGTACTTGCCAGATTTTCGAACAATTTTTTGATTATTGACATTCTAGGGTATTTTAACGTTTAGAATTCAAATTTTAGTTCCCTTTTTTTGATTTACGCTCTTTCAGAATACATCGACTCGTATTTTCAGATTTTCAAATGATTTTTTAATTATTGACCTTTTAGGGTATTTCAATGTTTAGAGTTCGAATTTCAATTCTGTTTTCGAATTTCACAGTTTTAAGATATATCGACTCGTATTTTGAAGATTTTTGAACGATTTTTTGATTATCAGCATTTTAAAGTATTTCAAAGTATAGAATTCGAATTTTAGTTCTGTTTTTTCGATTTTCATCCTTTCAGGATATATCGATTAATATTTTAAGATTTTCGATTGATTTTTTGATTGTTAACATTCTATGGTATATCAACATATAGAATTCAAACTTCATTTTTATTTTTTCGAATTTCACCGTTTTAGGATATATTGACTCGTATTTTTCAGATTTTTGAACGATTTTTCGTTTGTTGACATTCTAGGGTATTTCAACATATAGAATTTGAATTTGAATTTTGTTTTTTTATTTTCACCGTTTTAAGATACTAAAATCTTATTTTTAAAATTTTGTCATTTCCTTTTTGATTGTTTTCTATTTTTCATCTTTTTATGCTTTTTTCATGAAGACATTTGTTTACATATTTGTTTTTTATGAATGTCTTACGAATTTTTAAAATTATTGCAAGATATTTTTCGCAAAAGAAAACGTGTTGAAGGTGAGTTGCGAATTGTTACGTAGGATGAAATAATGAATTATTAGTTTTTGGAACTTGCAGCTAATTCATACAACACACGATCAGATCATCCAGAAGGGTCTGCTAGTTTGCACCTCGTATACAAATCCACTCAGAAGGAGGGCGAAATGGCAACTCAGGACCATTCCATCCTCTGCCTCAGAGCGTGAGGAATCTTTCCTCACGTGGTACACTAGAGCTGCGGCTTCCGACGCGCATGATGTTTACTCCATCGGGTCAAAGTCGAAGGACAGTTTTTGGCGGTTTGTGGGGGATGGTCGATAAGGAATAGTATATATGTATTTTCATTACATTTTACGTTGAATTAGTTTATAATCAATTTTGATTTGTCACTGTTTATAGGTTTATATCCCTATAAACTTCGACTGTGCACATTGGGTGGCCGAGGTTATAGATTTTCGTGAGTGGTCGATTACGGTGTACGATTCAGAGGTATCATATTAGGGGAATATGGGGTGTCTAGAGCAGCGGATGTGACCATATATGGCATTCATACTCGCATTATTAGAGGCGACGAGCTTCTGGACAGCTTCTTGGCAGACTCCATGACATGATCCTCTCGCGTTACATCGAGCGACGGGTGTCCCTTAGCAGGGGGAGGGCTCCAGTGACTGTGGCGTATTTATGTTACCTTTTTTTGAATGTTTGGCATTGTCACTGAGTGTCGATTTTCCCCGGGAGTCGTCTACCTCCATGCGTCGACGTTTAGCGTCGCAGTTGTATTTTCACTATATCGAGTAGCTCACGGGTGTATATTTAGTTAACTCGTTGTTTATTTATCATTTTTTATATGTTCTTATGTATATATTTATTGTATGTGCGTATGTGTACGATGTACTTTATCTGTCATTATATATGGATATGTATTTGATTTTATTTTATATGTGATTTGAGTGATGTTACTATCAAACATGAGTCGATATATCCTAAAACGGTGAAATTTGAAAAAACGAAATTGAAATTGAAATTCTAAATGTTGAAATACCTTAAAATGTCAATAATAGAAAAATCGTTCCAAAATTTGAAAAATATGAGCTGATATATCATAAAACGGTGAAATTAAAAAAAACGGAAATAACATTCGAATTCTATACGTTAAAATACCCTAGAATGTTAACAATGAAAAAATCAGCCGAAAATCTATAATATAAAACAAATATGTATTCTATAATATAATATAAATTATTATATTATATTATAAAACAAATAAACAAATATAATATAATATGTATTCTATAATAAATTATTTTATTGTTTAAAAAGTAATGATGTGATAGAATATATATATAATTTTATAATTTTAGGAATACCTGTTATATTATTAAGATGATACTGGTTCCTAAGTATTTTGATTATATTAAAAATTATTAGATTAATAAAATTTGTAATATAGAATATCCGTAACTGAAAAATAAATAAAATATAAATATTTAATTTTTTAATCAGCCACCATGTCGTGTTGCTCTGCTGTACTCTTCTTCGTCATTGTCTTTTCTCTCTGTTTACATGCCTTTCATTCTTACTAAAAGCGTCTCGATTGTGATTCAAGTTTTTATTTTTGTAGAATAAGGGAGGTGGTGGAACTAGAAGCTTCTCAAATGGACCGAACGACAGCCGGAGAGGCCAGTTCATTACCGGAGACTCGCACTTACGTTCTGTCCGTCGAGGAAGCTTCTCTAACCAGCCAGTTCAGCAACCACTGCCGTCTAATCAAAATCAACCGTCCCGTTATCCTCAACCAACGTTTAATCAAAATCAGAATCAAGCAGTGCGGGCCTACTGCTTGTAATTCCTTTTTTTTCAGGAGGTTGACAAATTTCAAGATTTAGAGTCAGAGTTGAGGATTAGAGGATACAGTGGCATTTGGAAGGCGAGTTTTAAAATGCAATCTTTGCCTTATTTTCTTATGTTTTCTAACCCAGAAGTTTGGATCAAATGTGTGTAAATCTGTTATCCTTTTTAATAATGACGGATGTCTGTTGACTCTATTTCAATAATTGCAAAGTTGGATATAAGAAAAGGGGAATTTGATACTCTCATTTTCAACTAGCTTAGACATTAATCATAACAGTTAGATGTTTTAAAGACTAGGGAAAATATTTTTTTGTCGAGAGTCATAGTGTAACTTTGTTTTAGTTTTCTATAGATGCGAACTGGAAATGCCATTGATGGATGTGCAATCTTTTGGCGAACATCAAGGTAATCATTCTCAATTTTGCAAGCCTTTGATTTTTTAACTAGTCAATATCCACGGAATGTCTAGTTTGCTACACTGCTAATAATTAATGGCTAGATTTCGTTGATCATGACACCAAATTTTTTAACTAGAGGTTGGCTGTCTTCCTGTTGTCATAAGTCCTGTTCAATTTTGCAGTAGTTGGCTTACTTTTATCAATTAATTTTCTTGATTCATGGCAATAGCGCTTACTTTCATCAATTACTCTTTTCTTTCAACCTCCACCCTGACAATGAGATGTTGACATTTAGTGCAGCAAAGTCATGATTAGTAGTCCTAAAGCACCCCTGGTTGAAGCTAGAATGAAAGTTTAGAGTCATGTAGCCCTTTAGATTGTAGAAATTCCTGTTTAATGGGAACAGTTGTAATTATAGTAATAATTATATATTTGGGTTCAATTTATAATTTTTATTTCCAGTTTCAATAATATGGTTTTCACTTCTTGTTCGTATATAGGGATATATTTTACAAAAAATGTTTTCTTTTATAGATTCCTTCTTTCTACAAAAGGTTGGATAAACAACTTTAATATATTCTAAACGATTTTAAATTATTTGTTTTCCTTTAAATTTTGAAGTAGATTCTAATTTTGTATATTTGAAAATGGATATTAGCAAACTATTCATTCAAAACTAGCCTGGAATTGCTTCATGATTATTATGCTAAAACTTGTCTCCACAGGTAATGTTGATTTGTCCAATCTTCTTTCAAGTATGGATGATCAGGTAGCAATAGCCAAAGAGGAAGCTTTAAGCTGGAAGGAATTTTGGACAAGGTAGAGAAGTGGAAGCATGCATATGAGGAAGAAAAGTGGCTTGATGAATATAAAAAGGTAATTAGCAATAATAAACTATTTATTTCATGTGCCAGTGCAATATGATTGGGCTATTAGTTCATAGATTTGATCTTTAAACTACTAATACCGAATTTATATTGACATGTAGAATCATTTTAATGTTTTAGTATCCCAGAAAATTAAATATAAGTTAAATGATATCTTGTGATGCATCAAATATGGGACCATTGCATTATTTTCTTGGATTAAAAGATGTCTAAGATGCAGGTGAGATATTTCCATGTCAAAGGAAATATGTTACAGATCTCTTAACAAGATTTGGTATGTTCAATTGCAAGGCTGCCAAGACCCCTCTCAATGCAAATAATAAGTTATTCTTAGAAGATGGAGTAGAAAAGGCAAATGAAACATATTTCAGAACCTGGTAGGAGGACTAATGTTTTTGACAAACATGCGACTAGATCTCATGTTTGTTGCAAGTGTCATCTCTACTTACATGCATAGTCCAAGCAAACACGATCTTAAACCAGCCAAAAGAATTTTGAGATATGCCCAGGGAACAACAGAATCAATTATGGTATCAGGTATGAGAATAGTGCAAACAACTATCTTGTAGCCTTCACTAACAGTGATTAGGCTGGCTATATAGATGACAAGAAAAGTACAACTAACTATATATTTTTTTTGGAGCTTAAGCTATTTCATCAATGTTAGAGAAGCAACAAGTCACATCCTTATCTAGCATAGAGGCAGAATATATAATTGCTACAACCATAACTTGTCATGTAGTTTGGATTAGAAGAATATTGTAGGATTTGAAGGATGGGCAGGTTCAACCAACAACAATTTTTTGTGGCAACAACCCTCTATTGATATCTAATATGGGAGAACTACACCTAAAAAACTAGCTATTGAAATTTGAGAGTCCAAGGCCATATAAACCCACACTAGAAGTCTATACTTTCTAATGTGGGATTCAAGTCTCATACCTCCTTACTAGCCTTGGGTGAATACTGCAATGTCGACGTCACCATCCACGTCACACTATTACAACTAGAAAACATAGTGTACAATTGCAATAGAGAAAGGTGGTGCCAACTCTGATACCAAATGATATGAATCTTATGAGAATCACACTTCAAAAGCTAGCTATTAAGATTGAAAAGCCTAAAACTATATAAACCCCATACTAGAAATTCATACTTTCCAATGTGAGATCTAAGTCTCATACCTTGTTTTCACAAAGAAGTTTAAGATATGTCCAGGGAACAATGCAATCAATTATGGTATTAGGTATGAGAACAGTGCAAAGATCTATCTTGTAGCCTTCACTAACAGTGATTAGGTTGGCTACACTTATTGTACATTATACCTATGGAAATTTCTCATATGCTTACAAGATTTTTTGTCATTATATATGCGCCAATCTTCATACAAATCCATCAGTTGGATGAAGATGAATCATTTTTCTCTAATTGAAATATTTTTGTTTAATAAAATTGTTATGATGGAAAAGTTAGCTAATGGCAGAAATAGATTCCAATCCTCAACAAAAGAAAAAAAACTTTAAAAAGAAAAATGAATTTTTAAAATTTAAGCTTAAAAAGAAATTTATTAATTTTTTAAATTTAATGAAAAAAAATATAAATTTTAAGGTTTTATAGTTTAATAATAAAATAATAATTTTACCTTTTATAAAGTAAAACAGAAGATATACAAAGGATGTCTATAACAAAAACAAAAAAGAAAATAAAATCCTCATGATTCAAGGTAATGAAATGAAATAAAGGAAACTAAAAACTGTTTTTGAACAACAATTATCAAAACATTATTACAAATAAGAAATATAAATGGCATATATACCTTCCTTTGTCCACGCCCTTCATAACCCTGCACTGCTGCTATCATTCAGCTCTATCACCTACAAAATAGACAAAATAGGATAAGGTAAATGGTAAACACTTAATAAATAGGAACGTGATAACTTTATTAAATTCCTATTTTGTCCTTAAACTTGCTAACACTACTGATCATCGAGAGTAACTATTACTCCATTGCAGTTGTTATAAACTGGTGCCTATTTATTTGAACAAATCTCTTATGTTCGCCTCAATACCTACCTCCGTATCATGAGCCATAAGTACATGATAGGGAAAGCTCATTTAACTAGGGCTGGATTCGAAGCGAGCTTGTTGGGGCTCAAAACAAGCTTTGCTCGAACGAGCTTGAGTTGAGCTTGCCTTGAACTAGCCCGAGTACGAATGCAAGCCTAAATTTTAAGCAAAAAATGAATACGAGCTCGAATTCAAACATCCGTTAAGTGAGTCAAGCTCAGCTCGCGAGTCGCTTACTCAAATGAAAAAAATTTAACTTGGAACAAATGACACCATTTGTTTCTTGAAATACGAGCCTGAAACTGAGTTGTTGAGCCTAAAATGCAAGCCCAAAACGAATTCAAATACGAACACACGAACCCGAGCTAAACGCGAGCTGAGCTCGAACACTAAAATTATGAAACGAGTTGAATACAAACATGTGTTTAGCGAGCTTAGGCTCACTAAAAATGAGTTGGCCCTATTCAGGCTCGGCTCGGCTCGTATCCAGCCCTACCTTTAACTATTGGAACCGTAATTGACTTACTAATCAAATTGAGTTGGTACAGGGATTTGACACCTTGGCCATGTGAGTTTCATACTATGCAATCTAGTCCCTACAACACTATTAGACTACGATCAAACTCAAGCCAATGAGATATGAGATGAGACGATACTTATGAGACATGGATGATTAGATTATAGGTTGATTAAGGGAGTACCCATGACCTAGGCAACTTGTAGTTATGGTGAAGTCTGTCGATTAGTATCCTTACATTGAAAAATACTTGCCAAGATCGTTACTAGAGTGGGTATGTCGATTCCCTTATATTCGGTTGAGATATCAACAACCTTAGATTAGGATAAAAATAAACTAGGTTGGTAAAGGAAAACGAAGTATATTTGATGAAGAGATGTAAGATAAAATATTCTTGCTTATTGAGTATTTTGTACTCATTCCCTTCCTTTGTGTTTTGTAGGTGGTAGGATTAGAGGAGACGACGGTGAGGCAATGGATAAGTGATTGGCTCATTGGTGTTAGATAACCATGATTTGAGATTATAATTTATAATTAACAGACTTTGATTTTATTTCTAGTACTGTGTGATTGAGATTTTAGTTAATGATGTTTAGGATTATTTTGAGACAATTTTTATTTTCATTAATAAAAACTTGTGAGGAATTATTTAGATATGGTGTAGATGTATGCATGTTTAATTTTAGATTAAATGGTTTAAATTGAAACAGTCATCCATGCATAATAGATTGTAATAGCACTATAACCCTGAATAATAGGATATTTAGGGTGGGATGTTATAGATGTACATTGAGATTATGAAATATGTATGATTACGTGTAGTAGCATTTTACCCCAAAAGATAAGACTTTTGGGTGGGGTGTTACAACTAGTATCAAAGTCTAGATTTTAGAAACCCAAACATTTAGATTATGATTGTGTGTACTAAGACATAAAAATGAGTATAGGGGACATATTTACAAGATAATATCATATATGAATTTGTTGTTTGCTCTAAAGAACTTAGGAAAGTTGAGTTATTATTGGGTTTGGAGGCTCACAAAACTAGTGATTTGTTTATTAATTTTATGCCAATCAAAATATGCTTCTGGTTTACTTGCAAAAGCACAATTGAGTGGGTGCAAAAATTGTCCTACTCCTAGTTGCAGGAACGGAATTGTTCATAGGTGTTTAAAAATCCAATGTTATATAGGGGCACTGAAATATCTCACATTAATCAGGTCTAATCTGTCTTATATCGTAAACAAATTTAGCTAATTTTTTAAGGCACTCTCACAACGGCAGTGGCAAACTTGTAAGAGAGTTTTGAGATACATTAAAGGTACTTTGGATAATGGAGTAACTTTCAAACCAACTTTTTATTTGATTAGAGTTGGACGTTGATTATGTCAGAGAACATGTAGCTGGATTATCAGAACTCATAATTCTCACTAAAGCACAGACCACTGACAGATTTGTATTGCTTAGAAATAAATTGAACATTAGTAGACATAACAGTAGTATGTGTTCAGAAGAAAATAATGAGACTGATGGAGTTGTAACAGAAGAAATGCAGCATAAAACTCTACTGAAGAAACGGAAAAGTTGGATGATGAATAATGCAGGCATTGGAAGAGGGAAAGAAAAGAGTGTCGTTGTCCCATAATCATAATAATCACAATAATCTTATCAATAATAATTATATTTGTTTTCATATATATATATATATATAATATGAATGGAGTGAAGCATGGTGTAAGTATAAAAGTTTAACGAGAAAAAGAGAGCTTAGTTGGTGAGAAGTCAATATTGGCAAGTCTTTCCTTCGGCCAATTTTGTCTCTTCGCTAAATCACCTTGTGGAATTTCAATTTAGATGCTCCATTTTTTATAAAAAGTGGGGCAAAGGGACTAGGAAATGGGATTATAGATTGACTAATAAAGAGAAAGTGGTGAAAGGGAGGATGACAAACCATTTTTAATAGATAACTCATTATAGTTTTGTGTTTTGAGTTTTCCAATTTAAAAATTGGTGATAGTTTAAAGACGCACATTTTATTTATTTAATTATATATTAATAATTCATGTTCATACATACCTAACATTTCTTGTGATGGGATTTGTAGGTGCTACTTTTCTTTTGAAGTATCATTATTTGTGTTACATTACACATCACCAAGCCCACACCAAATCAAAATTAGTAAGATTAGCTTTTGAAATTGAGATGAGCAATGTTATGTGTGTACAATTTTGATATATAAATATGTACACGTATGAATATATCATTATATGATTAGGTGTTACTTTGTCATTAATTTAAAATTATCAATCATATTATGACACATTCATGTATATAGATATTTGTGTATCAAAAGTGTGTACACATAATTTTATTGAATTGAGACTATTTGTAAATCTAATAACATATTTACCCATACACAATTCTCTAAATGACAAAATGAACTTAGATAAACATTTAATTCATTGCATATATAATTTCATAATTTATTTTTAAATTTTAGACATAATTTATTGCTTGTTTTCCTTAACTTTGGCCATATATAAAAGAAATAAAATAAAATAAAATAATGGAACAATATTACAAAGACACCACACTTAATGTCACACACCTCAAATAATCCAAACAACATTTATAAAAAAGGATAGCACTATTTAAAAGTATCAAATTATCAAAGATTGAACTCTCAAGTTTTGCAAGATTGCCAAGCTCTTCTGGAATTTCTCCTACAAAATAAATATGAGTAAGAAATTACTCTTTAGAAGGCCAACAGACTTATTCCCATCTAAGGTTTAGTGCAAACTAAAACTTATACTTGCTAACTTTTGAAAATCCAAACACTCACCAATCTGTTAAATTTTGGTGCTACTGTCAGAGATAAAATTGTCATTTAGAAATTTTATTTAAACTTATATTTTAAGATTACCTTTAAGTTATGAAATGTTTATTTTTGCCCACTAATCTCATATTTTTCAGGTTTAAAAACTACATTTTCCTCTCCACATCTAGGGTTTAAAATTATAATCTTTTTCTTCACTACCCCCCAATTTTCTAAAACATTTCAGTTTCACCCCTTGTCTCTCCCTCAGTTTCCAAATATGATCTCTAACAACTATCCGTTGGCTCTCTCCCTCCCCCCTTCCCTCCCAACCACTCTCCCTCTCCTCTCCAACTGTTTTCGTCAGAGACGAAGATGATTGATTTTCGTCTAATGAAGGCTCCTTCGACAAGTCTTCTTCGACAACTTTTAGTAGTAATTACACAAATATTGATACTTATAAAGAGATAGTAACACCAACAAATCTAAGTCAAGAGATGTTAGCAATGTAAATATGTGGAAAACTAAGATTTGACAAATAAACTCAGAAAACAAAACTGATGAATTGTCAATAAAAAATTGGATAATATCTTGACTTAACAATATGACTATTTCCAAAATCTGAATTTGTCTTCATTTCTTTTACCACTTTCTCTTTATCAGTCAATCTCCACACCCGTTTGCAAGTCAATTTGCCCCACTTTTTAGAAAAAATGGAGCATCTAAATTGAAATTCCGCAAAGCAATTTAGCGGAGAGACACAAAATCTACATTGGCGGAAAGGGCGCAAGGAAAGACTTGCTAATATTGACTTCTGACGAACTAAGCTCTCTCTCTTTCTGTCGTTTAACTTTTATTATATATATATATATATTATATAAGTTCTTTTCTAAAGTGAAAGCAAATATATTTACCAACCTTAAAAATAATAATAATAAAAGCAAATATGAATATTATTATAGGAGGACACTCTCTTTTCTTTCCCTCTTCCGATGCTTGCCTTATTCATCATCCAACTTTTCCATTTCTTCAGTAGAGTTTTATGCTGCATTTCTTCTGTTACAACTCCATCAGTCTCATTATTTTCTTCTGAACACATACTACTGTTCAATTTATTTCTAAGCATTACAAATCTGTCAGTGGTCTGTGGTTTAGTAAGAATATTTGCCCCACTTTTTAGAAAAAATGGAGCATCTAAATTGAAATTCCACAAAGCAATTTAGCGAAGAGACACAAATTCTACATTGGCGGAAAGGGCGCAAGGAAAGACTAGCTAATATTGACTTCTGACGAACTAAGCTCTCTCTCTTTCTCTCGTTTAACTTTTATCATATATATATATATATATATATATATATATATATATATATATATATATATATATTATATAAGTTCTTTTCTAAAGTGAAAGCAAATATATTTACCAACCTAAAAAAAAAAAATAAAAGCAAATATACTTGGCTTAATGCTCTATACTCAGATTCCGTGGAAGAGAAAACTACTGCAATCTGTTTTCTAAAAGCCAATCGAACCAATTTATTACTGCAATTGAAAAATTAATGGACCTAGAATGGTCTATAAAAGTGAAATAAAAAGTAAATGAATTACATTTTTTTACCTTTAATTAGTATAAATAATATTATTTTAAAAATAAAATATAAATAACATTTTTTCACTTAAAATTAAATTCATTTAATAAAATACTCATATTAAAAAGTAAAATTATTATTTTATTTTTTAAAATTATTGTATAATTCTAAATTAATAAAATAATCATATTAAAAAGTAAAATTATAATTTCTTAAATATTTAAATTATATAAAAAATTACTTAATTTTTTTAATCTTTATGTAGTAATTTTTTTTAACCGATCTTAATTTTAGATTAAAAAATATTATTAAAATATTGTTAAACCAAACATCAATCGGGAAAATGTTATTTACTCAGATGAGTTTAAAGCTGCTAAAACAGTGAAGGCTATTTCCGACATTATGAGAAGTCTATGTCTAGCATTCATACGTACAAATGAATTTTTTTGCATGTCAATTTCAATAAATCACGGAATAGATAATACTCAAAAGAACGTGATCCTTGCATTGTAAGAATGAGTCAATATATTTCGACAAAGCCATGTGAGGAGTTATGAAAAATTAGATGAAACAGAGATGTCACCGTTTCCTTCAATTGTCTTCTTTTGCAAAACGACTTGGAATTGTCTGTGGAAATTGACTGATATATAGAGACTTGAATTGGAAATTGTTAGTGGGGCAAAACGTCTTGGAAGGGACATGGAATTGTTAGTGGAAAATGACTAATATGTACTGGAAGTTCTTATAAGTATCATTTTCATGTACTCACACATGTCAACAAGCCCACACTCGACAAATCTAAGTTGTGCTTTCATGGAGAAAAATCTATTTCTCAGCATTTTGTTAGCTTTCTTAGTTCATTTTTTGACACTTCCCTTCGTTCGTGGACAAGTAACCGACATTTTCACAGACAAACAAGCTCTTCTTGCCCTGAAAGCTCGTATAAGCCATGATCCAAGCAATTTATTGGCCAGTAATTGGTCCGCAAGTTCTTCTGTTTGTCATTGGAAAGGCATAACTTGTGGTGCTCGTCACCTTCGAGTAATAGCTTTGAATATTTCTCACTTGGGTCTCACAGCCACCCTTCCTCCTCAACTGGGAAATTTATGTTTCCTTGCAAGGCTAGACATCACAAACAACAACTTTTATGGCTCTCTCCCTGAGGAATACGCTCAGTTACGTCGACTGAAATACCTTTTTTTAAATAATAATAGCCTGTCCGGTGAACTCCCTGCAAGCATTTTTGATAATCTTCCCAATTTGCAACTGCTTTATTTGCATTTGAACATGTTCGAAGGAAAAATACCATCGACCTTATCAAAATGCAGAAGCTTGCAAAACTTATCCTTGTCAGTAAATAATTTCACAGGAGCCATTCCGAAAGAAATTGGAAACTTGACTCACCTTAGAGCGATCTATCTTGGAGGCAATAAACTACAAGGTATGCTACAGATATTCTTTTTATATTCCTTGTCATTCAATAATATATTACTAATTTATATATTGCTTGTATATAATGATTTTGTAGGAGAAATTCCAAAAGAGCTTGGTAATCTTGCAAAACTGGTGGTATTATTAGTGCCAAATAGTTACTTAACAGGAACTATTCCAAGAGAAATTGAGAACTTGACATTAATCAAGTATCTAATTCTATACTCGAACAAATTAATAGGTAAATAATAAACCTCTTTCAAAACTTTTGTTATTATGAATTAATTTCATTTTATAATAATTTTAAAATACCAGCGACCATATCAAAATGCAGAAGCTTGCATAACTTATCCTTGTCATTAAATAATTTCACAGGAGCCATTCCGAAAGAAATTGGAAACTTGACTCAACTTAGAGTTATCTATCTTGAAGTCAACAGACTCCAAGGTATTTTTTTTTTTGTTGTTACAGATATTCTTTTTATATTCCTTGCCAATCAATAATATATTGCTTAATTA
Source organism: Mangifera indica (assembly GCF_011075055.1). Taxonomy (NCBI): domain Eukaryota; kingdom Viridiplantae; phylum Streptophyta; class Magnoliopsida; order Sapindales; family Anacardiaceae; genus Mangifera; species Mangifera indica. The sequence continues at coordinate 16,566,630 of NC_058146.1, forward strand.
TAATGATTTTTTAAGGAAAATTCCAAAAGAGCTTGACAATCCTGCAAAACTGGAGCTATTATTACTGCAAAATAGTTACTTAACAGGAACTATTCCCTCACATATTCTAAAAGAAATTGGGAATTTAACATTCATCAAGTATCTAGATCTAGACTCAGAACAAATTAATAGGTAAATAATAAACCTCTTTCAAAACTTCTTGTTATTATGAATTAATTTCATTTTATAATAATTTTAATACCCCTAGTTAAATCTAATATTGTCAAAATATAAGTAAGAGGTTGAGCATATCGAGATACCTCATAGTTTTTATAAATACTAAAAGAAGATTAGTTAGATAACTTGTCAAATACCAAGTTGTTAAAAGTGCAAAACTATGATAGATTATGTGTTCAAAGTAAATAACATTATAATACTAAAATAATCCAATTCACTAATTGATCTATCATATTTTTAGGTGAGATACCACCTGAAATTGGCAATCTTCATAATATTGAGCTGTTGGATCTTGGATATAACCACCTAGTTGGCCCTGTCCCTGCCACTATATTCAACATTTCAACAATGCACACACTTTCATTGTATGAGAATCAACTCTCCGGAATTCTTCCATCAATTGCAGAGCTTCCAAACCTTGAGGGTCTTTACTTGTGGGGAAATAATTTCAGTGGGCCATTTCCCGATTTCATCACCAATGCTTCAAAGCTCTTCATTATAGATATCGCAAATAACTCATTCTCAGGCTTCATTCCTAGCACAATTGGTAATTTAAAAAATCTTAAGAGACTTTATTTACAATATAATTACTTCACATCTACTCCTGATTTGAGCTTTCTTTCCAATTTGACAAATTGCAAGAGTTTAAGAGTTCTAATGTTAAGCGGAAATCCACTGAATAGCATGCTTTCAGGTTCCATAGGGAATCTTTCTTTTTCTTTGGAATATTTTTACATACATGGTTGCAACATTAGTGGCAAACTTCCCAAAGAAATTGGAAACTTGAAAAACTTGATAGATCTAGAATTACAAGATAATGAATTGATTGGACCAATTCCAGTTACTATGGATGGATTGCAGAATCTCCAAGGTTTGTATCTTCAAAATAATAAATTTGAAGGACTCATCCCTGAATTTTTTTGTCATTTAAATGAATTGGATGAGTTGAATTTGGGGGGAAACAAGTTCAATGGAGCCATACCTGCATGTATTGGCAATCTCATTGCACTAAGAAATTTGTTTTTACATTCAAACAAGTTAACTTCTATACCATCAACTATGTGGAACCTTAAGGATCTCTTGTACTTCGATTTATCATCAAATTTTTTGGACGGATCTCTTTCATTAGACATTGGAAATCTTAAGGTTGCCATAGCTATAAATCTTTCAAGGAATCATTTTTCTGGAGATATTCCAATTGCTATTGGAAGCCTAGAAAATCTACAATCTCTCTCTTTAGAGTACAACAAATTACAAGGCTCCATTCCTAAAACATTTGGCAACTTGAAAAGCTTGGAATTCTTGGATTTGTCTAGAAATAACCTTTCTGGAGTGATTCCCAAGTCTTTGGAGGGACTCATGTACCTCAAATATCTAAATTTATCTTTCAACCAACCAAATGGCGAAATTCCTAGAGTAGGGTCCTTCAAAAATTTCTCTATTGAATCATTTATGGGGAATCTTGCATTGTGTGGACCTTCTCAATTGCAAGTTCCACCATGCAAAAAAAGCACTCATCGAAAATCAAGGGCTAAAAAGGTTTTCCTGTCGATTCTTTTGCCAACATGCATTGCAATCTCATTAGTTGTCCTAGTTCCTATGTCTTTGTTTATCTGGAAAAGGAGAACAAGGCCAACTACCAATGTCGATTTTTGTCCTGGAGGAACATGGAGAAAAATTTCTTACCAGGAACTTGTGAGAGCAACAAATGGATTCAATGAGAACAACTTGCTTGGGAAAGGAAGTTACAGTTCAGTTTACAAAGGAAGATTAGATGACGGAATGGAGGTTGTAGCAAAAGTATTTCTTTTGGATTTTGAAGGAGCTCTTACAAGTTTTGAAACTGAATGTGAAGTGATAAGAGGTGTTCGTCATCGAAATCTTGTCAAAATCATCAGTAGTTGTTCAAATGATGACTTTAAATCTTTGATACTTGAATACATGCCTAATGGGAGCTTGGAGAAATTGATGTTCTATGAGAAGAATGTTTTGGACATTTCTCATAGATTGAATATAATGATCGATGTTGCTTCAGCTTTGGAATATCTCCACTTTGGCTATTCAATCCCAATCATTCATTGTGACGTAAAGCCAAACAATGTCCTACTAGACGAACATATGGTTGCACATTTGAGTGATTTTGGCAATGCAAAGCTCTTAGGTGAAGAAAACTCCATGACACAAACAAAGACCCTTGCCACCATTGGTTATATGGCACCAGGTAATTGTTTCATTTTTTTTTCTAAGATGACAACATATGGAGATATGAAACTATCAATTTATTTTATTGAAACGATCGAATTTTGTTTTTTTTATTTGAAAGAATTAACTTTCAAATTTTTATATTGAAAGATCCAAACTTTTAAATTTTCCTATATAAAAAACCAAACTTCAATATTTTCTATTAAATGTATTAAGCAAACACAATTAAATTTATTTTGTTTTGTTTTATTTTAGAAACAAGGTCATCAGTTTGGTTTTTAATAGGAAATAGTAAAAGTTTAGTCATTTAATAAAAAAAATTGAAAATTTGGTTTTTTAATAGAAAAAATTGAAAGTTTAATTATATTAATTAAAAAAAATACAAACTTTAGATCCTCCAATAAAAATAGATGATAATTTGATACCTCCATTTGTTGTAATTTTTTTTATTAAAACTTCGATTTGTTACTGTTTATGTGTAGCAATGAAAGTGCACATACATGATTATTGTAATCAGAATATGGGAGAGAAGGAAAGATATCTAGACAAGGAGATGTGTACAGCTATGGTGTCATGCTAATGGAAACATTTACCAAGAAGAAGCCAACAAATGAAATGTTTATAGAAGAAATGAGCTCAAGGAGGTGGGTTAGTGAATCATTATGCAGCACAGTGATGCAAGTCGTGGACACAGACTTGCTTAGAAGGGATGATGAACATTTCTTAAGCAAGGAAGAATGTGTGTCATCTATCTTAAGCTTGGCTATGGAGTGTACAAGAGAATCACCTCTGAACAGGATCACCATGAAAGAAGTAGTGACAAGACTCATCAAAATCAAAGCCCAACTTGCAGAAATCGAAACAAGAAAAGGCAGATGAGTTTTGAATTTAGGCTAACTTCCTTCTATTTTCAATAAGAATAAAGTTGTAATATAGATGATCAGTCACATACCTTTAATCCTTTCTTCTGTCTATGTTATGTTATTTAACTATGGATAATTGTTTTTGATTCGTAGATAGAAATGGAAGAACTGGCTAGCCAACATCCTTTCAATGAGACAGCCTGACTTTGGCAACCTTCTACCTCTGCCATGAGTTTGATGGCAAGTATATGCATGTTATAAGGTCAACTTTGATTAAAAACAAGTTCTTGTAATGAATTTTTAAATTTGATGGATCTTAGTAATGATAAAGTATAGGGGTTTTGAAATTTTCCTATTTTCACTAGAGATGAATTATAGTGTCTATTATTATTATTATTTGGATACTTAAATATATATATATATATATATATATATATATATATATATATATATATATATATATATATATATATATACATTTAACAAAAACCAGCCAGGGGCGAACAGCCTAAGTTCATCCGCAAGATGGAGGATAGCAAAATCAGTTCCAACCCATACTACAAGGAGCCCATCAAACCAATTTAGAGAACCAACATAAAGATCAACACAATCACGATCAAACAACACTTCCAACCCACACTACAGGGAGCCCACTGGATCCACACAGTTCACTTACACAACAATCGTCTATGCCTAGGAAGCCACAGAAACACCAGCTCCTTCACACACCAGGCAGCCAAGAAATCCACCAGAACTGCCCACCAGAAACCAAAAAGAGCAGCTTGCAAAAATAGAAGAAGGTACAAGTAGAAGGACAGATGCAGCAGCCGAAACAAACAGAACCAGGGAGGCACCTCTCACCAAAAGATAGAAACAGCAACAACAGAGAGCAGAAACGATGGCACCAGCAAGAACAGAAGCAGCACTCAGGAACCAACAGGAGCGGCAGCAGTACAAATAAGGAGATTAGCAGAAGCAGACTGTATTTTCCAGGGATGGGAGCTCCAGCAAGAACAGAGCAGGAAACATCAGGATGGCACAGCAACGGGTATGGAGGACACCAACTCAGACAGCGAAGCTGAACTAGGCACAGGACAGCAAACCACCAGGTGGAACCACAACCAAGAACCATCCACGCAAAACACTGCTGGAACGCTCCAGGACAGACAGGAAAGACTCTGGGAGAGAAAGGATAGGAAGGTGCCAGCAAAACTGGCAGCTAAGAACACAAATTCGGCGGTAGTAAGGCAGACAAAGGCCAACATATCCAATGAACCCCAATGCAGGAGAAAACCAACAGGGGAGAGGGATGCAGGGATCAGCGACTCCAGAGAAGGAGAAAGGCAAAAGAACATGACAGGATTCCAGCACTAAAGCAGCTGCAGAGAGCCCACCCGAGCCAAAATAGACCAGTAGCTTAACAGCGCCTCCGCAGGACCTAAGAACACATTGGAAGAAGCTAGGCCGATGCAGAGGAGAACCACAGAAAGCCAGAGACCACCAGGGAGTCGCAGAGAAAAGGCTGAAAACACACCATGAGAAGGAAACAGGCCGGAAACAGAGAACGCAGGATGAAGAACCCATAAAAAGTCCAGTAGTAGAAGAGATGAGGCGGTGAAGAGGGACATTCATTCAAAAAGACCAGAGCAACCCGCACCAAACCACCCAAGTTGGAACCAGCAAAAGGAAAGGAGAAGCACCTGCAAAAAAATACCCAGTTAGTAAAAAGGCTGCCACCTCCAAAGTGCTGAAGCCTCAACACTTGAAGATGCAGTTCGACAGGCCCCAATTCCAAGCAATGGCTTTATTGGCATTCGGCGGTGGGAAGTTTGAGAGGTCAGCCCCTCTATCTCTAACTAGCGTCCTGATCCTTTCCACAAATCTCATCCGGGGAGTAGGGCCTCGTCCACTAACTATGCAACATGACATGTGTTCAAGCGCTTTATTGATGAAGTAGTTGTCAATTCAATCAATAAAAGTTTTTGGTAAAAAAACTTTTAAAATTATAATAAATTTTGAAATATAGTTTTAAAGACTAGAAGGATTAGCTCTCGAAATATAACAAATTTGTAAAGCTAATTTACATTATAAAACGGCAGATATTGAAGGGATCAAATTTTATTTTTTTTCCAATTAAATAAACCTAACTCCCTTATTTTTCTATTAAAGGAGCCAAATTTTTGGATTTTCTTATGGAAGGGAGCAAGCTTGCAATATTTTCTGTCGAAAGTACTAATAAACACAATTATAATCATTTGTTTTGTTTTGTTTTAGAAGCAAGATGATTACTTTAATATCTTTAATAAGAATCGTGAAAACTGAGTTCCTTCCATAGAAAAAAATTGAAAATTTAGTTAACTTAATAGGAAATTGTAAAAGTTCAATCTTTAAAAAAAAAAAAATGTTTCACATAGAAAAAGGTAATTATTCGATAACTACAGATGTTGCTATCCTTATACAAAATTCTATATCCTAAAGGATAACCTAAAATTTATATGGTATATGCAGAGAACACTTCAAGAAGGAAATTTTTTTTGGAACTTGCTTGTATGGAAGTGACTGTTGCTATTTATAGCTATGTATAGAGTCAAGGTTTTGTTGTTATTTATATGTACAAAACAAAGAAGAAGAACTTCGATTATATAATGTCCAATTAGAAGTATGATGACCCCATTCGTGTGTTGAAAAGAATTGGGATGTGACATATTGATTGGAACTGTCGGACTTAGAAGCACCTATTGAGAACAAGATTTGTGCACTCTAGTAGCGATAGTTATCTTTTGACAATTTCGATTTTATCGTTTGTAGACTTGAGACTAGAAAACTCCCACTCGAGACAATTGTTCAGATACAAAGGTCCAAATGTTGCATTTTTCTCCAGCGTACTTTGATAGTTCATCTGCGTATAAACAACATCCATTTTTAGATGTAGGTCAAAGGCTTTGATACCATATAAGGTAAATATCAAAGGAGAAAATAGCCTACGAACCATTACAAGAGTTGAATAATTCAAAGTTGTTTCCTAGGTAGTTGTTAGCATATTCTTAGTTGGTCCTACTTTGTTTTTTTGGAGATTCTTTAGTTATTGATAATGGGTTAGTTTGATAGTAAGTGGTCAAATTCTTTTTGCAGTTTGTGTCACTATTTATTTTGTAGAAAAATAAAAATCAGTCTTTGTTTTTCACCAAGTTTGAGTGAAATGTTTCTTACACTTTGAAGATTGTGTATTAGAGTTAGGTTAAAAAGAAAAAACAAGTGCTTTGTGAGTGGTTCTTATAGAAAGCTGAGAGGCCAACAAATAAAAACATGAGAGAGAAATGTGTTGAGATTGGTCACTAAGAAAGACCATGCCATCCAACATTAATGCCTATAATATGCTATCGATGGTTGGATTTGGGTATGGACAGATATGACAGTGGTAAAAGTAAAAAACTCACTACCAAGACCTCTAAAAAGGCGGGTTTGATACTCGATGTTAGAAATTGGTTCATCAACTGCCTGAAATTTATCAGTAACTGAAATTGCTTGTTGTATAAACTTTGTAACTGATTGATTGCCCTTTTGATTGGCTTGAAGTTGTATTCAAAGAGATGCAGCTTGGGCAATAGATTGAGCAACATATGGCGTAGCAAGGTAAGACTAAACAGATACAGAGATAGTGTGGTTTGATAGTTGGGTTATAATGGATTTGGAAGAAGTTGCAAGTAACCAACCACGTGCAGTTTGATCATGTGTGACCCAAGTTATGTAGGCGGGATTAGAGATGAGAAAGGTTGACAATGGATTGATGTTAGATGGGAGGGGCAAAAGTTATGTTGGCGGAGGCTCAAGGCCATCCACAATAGACATAAAGTGTTAGACTTTAAGAAAAAGAATAAGAAGTGTTTTCCAGACCAACCATCAAAATTTTTTTTGACAACAAGAGAGGAGATAACAAGGTAAAGTGAAGGAGTAGTTAACTATACGTTTAGTTATGTAGAGGGAGAGTCAGTATTTATTGGGTGGAGGAAATTGAGGTGGCCATGTGAAGTGAGTTTAGAGTTGGCTAGGAAGGGACTTGAGTAGAGTAGAATTTGATTAATAAAAGAAAACAAGGCCAACAACTAAGAAGTAGAATAAAGAAGGGAAGAATAACCAAATAAACTCTATGTATTTCTCTATGACTTCTTGTGCATTGTTTACAAATGAATTTTCACATAATTTTATACACTTTGTAGATACAATTTAATCCAATATTAGAATTTAAACTCGAATAAATCTAATTTTAAAAGTTAAACTTTAAGTTAAATTTAATATCAAAGTTTAAATTTAAATGTAATTTAATCTCAAAAAGTGTCAACTAAATTCTAAATTTTCCTTTGATAACAATTGTGTCTTTTTATTTTACTCATCTCATTTTAAAGCTATTTTTTTACACATTGGACAAATACTTTTTTAAGATCCACTTGGTTGAGGTCTCTACCATGTCTTATCATTCGACCTCTCATAGTCAATGTTTGCTTTTACTGCTTTTAGTGTCCTCCCTCTTTCCCTGTGGCATCCCTGTTTAGGACATGCCTCATTTGACAAGTTACTTGGGCTTTTTCGATCCATTTGTATGAGTTTTATGGCTCAAAATTGTCTCGAAGAATTTAAATCAAACTCTAATTAAACTATTTTTTATTTAAACTAAATTTAAGTCAAAGAGTATTTAAATTTTACTCAATTTGATTCGATTTATATCTACTCCTACTGAATATGACATAAAAAAATAACATTCAAATATAAATTATTTAAATGACAAATCAAATAACAATCACCGTCTCAATCTTCGTTCTAATCCTCATCCACAAAACACCCCCCTTATGTTAACAGCAGAGCGCTCGCTCTCCCTGGGCAGTGAAGAGGCGACACTCATCTATATCTCGTTCACTGTTCTTCTAAAAAAAATTTCCCCATTTTTTCCTTGCCAGACAGAAAACCTCATATCTTCGTCACTGTTGGTTGTCTTTGTGGCTTCAATCACCATCTCAATCTTCATTCTAATGTCATTCAACTGTTTCGTAGTTGAAACGTTGTCTCAATCGTCATTTAACTCGCCGGTAAGTAGCTGTGTTGGTGCTTTATAGCAGTTCTTTCTCTTTCTATCCGATTTGTGTTTTTTTTTTTTCGAATGAATTGTTTTATGCTTTTTGGTAGGTTTACTTTTAGGGTATTAAAAATGAATGTTTTGTTTGGATTGGGTATTCACTATTTTGCGCCCAAAATGTAAAATAATCTACAACGTCTTTGATTTCTGAATACTAATGTTGCTTCCTCTCTAGCAATGACAGATGCATATATGCTCAAATGTGTTAGACTTCACTTATAAGTGTCTTTGTCTGGCATTCATTTCTGAAAGCGTTGAGAATAGGGGTAGCTTTGTCTCAAACATGACGGGTTGTGAACTGCAACCATCTTTTACGCGGTTCATTGTTTTAATAATCTATTCATCTTAATTTGTAGGAGAAATTATGGAAAAGTTCACTAAAATAAACTAAACTCATGGTTTAATGTATACAGAACTGATGTTCTAAACAAATAGAATTGTTTGGTCATTTATTGTTAGTCGGTTGCCTATGTTATTGACTCAGTTTCCAGTTCATGTAACTTTTTATATAGGTCAAATCTATCTGAATGGAGAATAATTTCAAATTTTTAATATTCCCACTTCCGTTTTCCTAAAAGTCTCTCTTACATTCAATGAGTTATTTGCTTGGCATTCTGATTGGATTAGTTGATAGGAGATTCGTGGCAATCCATTCACTTGATAAATACTTCAACATTAACTTCCAAAGAAGAAAAAATAATATATTTGTTGTGTTTCACAACATGGTTGGGGTGAAATTTTTGGGCTTTTTGATTAATATTTTGGGTTCTGAAGTGATAATTTCTTTGTCTTGAGATAGAGCTTTATTGTCTTGCGAGTTCTTACATTAAGCATTATTTTGCTGTTGTTTTCCCTTGAATTTCCGACTCTTTCCTGGTTATGTTGGTGTAAATTTTGAGTTTAAGAATTAAAATCCTTGAAAGTCTTCTGAGTGTTAAATCTGAAGAGATTGAAAGGGAGCTGCTACTTTATGAATTTTAGTAGAAGAGCCTAAGAAAGAATCTGGCTTGTTTAAATTATAAGGACAACTCTGCATAGTGTGGAAATTTAAATGAATTTAAGTGAAAATTCACATATGATCCTCATTGTCAGAAGGTTTTGAACACATCACTGTACGTCAAAGTTTTGGTGATGGCAAGTGTGGCAAACCTGAATGAATGGCTAACAGTCCTCCTTGCTATTGGTTCCAGCAGCACTCAGTAGCTCTTCCAGCAGGTTCCAGGCACAGCTCCTTCAACAGGTTCAACAATCCCAGTTTCTTCTCAATGACAGCCACAACAGCAGCCATAGCAATGCTCAACAACCACAAGAAACTTTGTATAAGCCACAGCAAACATAATCATCACCAATATTTCATCAATCAACCCACAATTAATCACAAGATCAAATGGGAACAGTAATACCAATTGTTTGTAATATTAACTGAAAGAGAAAATAAAACTGATGAAGAAATAAAGGCTACTGGGTTTCGAGAGCCAGCCCTCTCCAATACACTATGTAATTCATTACAAAATCAAATAACAAACTGAACATATTCTTCTCTGCCAACATTTAGCATGCACGAAAGGGAAACTTCAACTAATTTCAGCTGTTCTGGTGAATTGTCCAAACTGCCCCTACTCGCTTGGTCATTACTTTTGCCTTCAGCTGGCCAGCATTTACAACCATTGGGCTGCCTCCTGGAAACTTCCCTTTCGGCCTTGGTAGACTTTTGTGATTAGATTTCCATCAAAAAGCTATCAATGCATCTGCTATTGGCATAAGGGCTCATGGAAGACATCTAACCTCTTGTACGAGGTTGAAATTTCTAGCACTAATATGCGGTTTTAATGAGCATAATATTAGCTTATTACAAATATATTTAACTTACAGCTACTTTAACAATAAATTTGTTTATACATAGAACAATTTTTCTTGTCACTTTCAAGTATGAGAACCATTCACATGTGGCTTTTCATATTTTTTCATCTATGATCTGTATTGTTCAATCTCTAGGCTTTTCTTTTCATAAGCTAACATCACTTTCTGCTTTGGAATTTTTAAGTGGGTGTTTTCCATGTTGTAACGACCAGTAATTTTGGTTTGTTGGTGAAAATATGAATAAATTTTTATTCAATTAATGACTCATAATTTTTTGATAATTTGTAATGGTCGTAGGGGCTTATTTATTTATTTCCTTTGCTTTTTCACTGTCTTTTCTATCCAGATAGTGTATTTCTGCTTTTGCAACTATAAATTATCAGATGACACTATAAGTCTTTCCCTGTTTTGGATATTTTTGTTTGGTATAGCTTCAAGGTCTAGCTAGTGCATTGATAAAAGTGCGGAACCTCTTGGAGACACCTGTCATTGAGCAATGAAAATTTGACCATGTTACTAGTTTAGCTTCTTCCTCGATTGATGAAGATAAAGTTGTGAGACAAGGATGCCTTGCTCTACATGTTATTGAGCAGGTGATCATTATTGTCTTTAATTTGTGTTTGGAAGCTGTAGAATGTAGGGAATGTTTTTTATTTGTCTCATTGTAGTATTTTTTACCACTGCGTTCTGTATTGTTGCTAGGCAAAGGTTGAGGTAGAACGATTACATAATCTGAAAGCCAGCAAGATGAAAGAGTTGGTATTTAAGAGGCAAAATGAGCTTGAAGAAATCTATAGACGGGTTCATATGGATGTAGATAGTGATGCAGAAAGTGGCTTGATGAATATAAAAAGGTACTTACCTGGAAGTGGAAATAAAGAGTTCTAGGATCATAGAAAATTCATACCCGGATTCAATGTGTACATTCTATGATGATGTTTGATGATCCACCCGTTGCGATTATTAATCCACAACACAAATTGTTGTTCTTTCTGTATTCTGTGATCTTAGTTTTTCGTTATTTTCAGAGAAGAAGAAGAAGTAAAGAGCGTTCTAGAGTTCCCTTCTCCAGAAGTTACGTAACTTTTGTTTTTAATATTAAGTGGCAATTGAGAATTCAAACTTTGAAATCCCAACTGTTATTAACTTCTATAGTAGGAAGGTAATTTTTTCTGTTGGAGTTAATTAAACATTTTAACCCTAATGGATTGAGTCAACTTATCATGAGTGGTCTGGATCCAATATTAGCATTGATAAACTATATATGTTATGTGCCAGTGCAATATGGTTAGTCTATTACTTCATAGACTACTAATGCCGAATTTATATTGACATGCAGGATCATTTGAATGTTTTAGTATCCCACAAAATTAAATATAAGTTAAATGATATCTAGTGATGCATCAAATTGGAACATATAGTATTATTTTAGAATTAGTGCAGTTTTAGAGAGTGAACTTAATAAATTACTCTTCATATAGAGTTGAACCATTTGTACTCCTTTTTCTTTTTTTTGACAGCATTTGAACTCTTGTTTTGTTGAAGTACTTATGTATTTGAAGGTATTAAACTACTACTATGTTCATTTCGTTCTTTTCTTTCTCCTTTCTCATATCTGTAGGATAAAAATCGATATAGTGCTGGTAGAGGAGCACACAAGAATCTGAAACGTGCTGAGAAATCTCAAATTCTTGTCAGCAAAATAACATGTGAGCATACAATTATCTTTCATGAAAGTACTTGTTCGACACTTAACATCATTTGTTCGATTTTAATTGGGAAACTTCATAGATTCCAGCCTTTTGTTTCATACACTAAGATTAAATGAACTCCAACACTTTTGATTGTTCTTTGTGATCTTTTTTAACCTTAAAGCAATTCCAACTCCCAACATGGTGAATTGAACTTGTCTCTTGAGTTGTTTGTTGTAGTAGACATGGGAGCCATGTCTAACCTTCCAAATGTAATGTTGAAACTTTAAAAGACGGTTTTTGCATAGAGAAACTAAAACCAGGTGGGCTTTTATGTGTTCACATGAATTGCTCATTCATTATTGCCTTTTTTTTTTTTTTATAAAGATGTGCATTGTATTGTAATTCGGCCACTGCTGAGCTATTTCTTTGCTACTTTAAATATTTTTTATCCTAATTTTTAGCTACAATATACATAGCGGTCTCTTAAATTGATTTTCAATTTAAGAGAAAAATGAATGTGAAATATTCTTTGAAAATGGATGAGGCTTGTTTTGGCATAAAAAAGTTAAGAAATGAGCTTGACGAGGTAAAAGAATGGGACTATAAGTGTCACTCTTTCTTTGAAAATAAATACTGACCGTAAACAGTTCCTGTGGCCCTGACCATATTCACATTAGCAATACAGATGAGTAGTCGGCCACTGAATTGATTATGTTTTCTGGACTTTTGAGTAACTATATGGGCCTCATATTCTAGTTAGCCCAAGTAGAAATCATTTGCTTCTTAGAACATTATATATAAAATTTGATGTGCGCTCTTTCTGAGTTCTGCGGTCTTGCAGCGGTTAGGATGTTTGGCCTTTACTCAGATTACCTGGGTTCGATTCATTGAAATTCCTCAATGAAAGCAAAATTGTGGGAAAATATGTATATTTACATTTATCTTCTAAATGCTGTGAATTCAATGAAAATCAATGCGGTTGTGTCATAATATATGCGCTCTAAATTCATTGAAAATGAATGAAGTTTCACAACTTAGAAACCAGCAACATGGAAGGAAGAAAACCAGATCACCATCTCCTCAGTAAGCTTATCTCCTCCCTCAAGTGTAACTTCTCATCTTCGTTCATAGAAAACTGCCATATGGGATTAGTCTTTTAGTATGCTTTGAACCACCTATTCATACATGCCTTGTGAAACTTATGCAAGGAAGGGAGAACATGATAGTCCTCTCCTTCAATCCTGACAAAGATTAATATCGCAACTCACATTCATTATCTTCACAGCTAAGCTTGCAGTGGCCAGAGGGCTTGAAGCAGCATCCTCGGCCTTCTCTTGAGCATCAATTATTCAAATGCAATCACTTGATATGATGATGCAGCTTTGCTTCTTGGTTGCCTTCCAGGAATGACCAAATTGTAGGTAAAGGAGATTAACTTATTGAGAACCATTTGGTTTACTGGAAGACATAACATTTGTAGTAGATATTTAATAAGCAGATTTGTAGTTGAAGATAGTATGTCAAAGGGCCAAAGTCTTTTGTTTCTCAGTTATATTGAGTGGTTTTGGAAGGGTAGTTGAATGGGAGATTTTAACACAAAGCAGTTGCACCTAAATAAGAGAATTACTCTTGACCTTTCAAAACTATTTATAAGTAGAGGTTCAGTATCTATTGTCTCATCACAAACTTCATTATTTTCTATTATCTCCTCTGCATTACAGCCTAGATTTATACATTATCATCTAAATCTCCTTTCATCATAAAAATTTAGTTAAAACATTATCCTAGTTGCCTTGACAAAGCACTTGATAGATTAAACATCCATTCAATGAAATTTTCCACCATTGGTTTGACTCATTTCCACCAAGGCAGAGAGAAGCTTACTCAATGACAGATTAATATGCAGGCTAGATATTTTACTTAAAACATGAAGCATAATATATTAAGACTGGTTTATCATGTGTTGTTTCTATTAACAATTAAATAGTGAGTCTATCCCACAGAAATTCAATACATACACAAGCTTCAATTGATGTTGAACATCCAAGTATTTGCCATAAATAAGGGTCATATTTCATTGATCTCGTGAACTCTTTCACAAGTTTTTTTTCAAAGACCATAAAAATGACATGTCATGGAAACGGTTGAGTAGTTGAAATTGATGCATATATGGATGTTTCAACAATAGTTATAGCGGAAACAAGAAAGTTTCAACATCTTATGACCCTCAATAAGACATTAAATTTCATCAAAAACTAGTAACCTTTATGCTACATGATATTTCAATCCTTGTTTGTTGTAGCATCTGAAACACCAGCATTATCTTTTAGCATGTCATCGTTAGAATCAAATATTTTTCCATCCCTTGGCACCAAGCAAGGAATTCCATCATTTATCTATCAAATACATGACCACAATAAACATCAAGCATAATGAGAGAAATACTTTTATCAACCTGTGGCTTTTAGTCCACTAGAGTACAGGTCCTGCAGTTTCAAATTTTAGGAAACTGTACCCTGGAAATAACAAAGATAGGTGCAAATCTAGTGTTTACAGTAAATGACATAAATGCTAGAAAAATATAGTGTATAGTTTAAAAATGTATAGACACTGTCATTGTACTCTTTCATCACTTCCGTCTCTCTTCTTCTTTCAATATTCTCAAATACTTTTGTAGAGTTTCTTAGCAACCAAATGGGATTTAGTTCTTTCAACTTCTTCCAGATTTTCTTTAGCAACCAAACACAAAAACCTATATAAAGTTCCCAAGATAAAACACCCAAATTTTTAGTCGATCAACATTCAAGTTTTCTAGAAGAAAACCAGATCAGTAAACTGAAAAATTAGATTAAAAAAGCAGTTCTGAAATCACACAAAGCCAACACTGCCACCAAACGCACACATCTATAATAGGAACAATGAAACACAAATCCAGATCTCTTATAACAAGCAAACAAAAATTAACATAGATTTCTTATATTTATCAAACCAAAATTAGACAAATCACCTAGGTTGTGCGATTCGGTGGGTCGAATGACGGGTGGAGCTACAATGAGGGATGTGGCACCTATGAAATGTGAAATATTGTTTTTGCTACATTTGGAAATTGTCAGGTGATCAGACTTAGAGAATCTACAAAAGAAAGGAAGAAGACAACAGAAGAAAGAGAGTCAAGTGCGTGAAGAGGGTGAAGGATTGGGTAGCAACGATAATAAAGTTGTGACAAGCAGGGAATATAGATCAGCGTTTAGTCCCAACCGTCGCATCATATCAACTAGCTTAAAACTTAGTTCTTCAACATCTTTCACAAAATCAAATGGCATTCCCTAAGAACTTCATATGCTATATTTAACATTAACAGATTAAAATTTAATAAACTTAACTATTACCACACTCAATATTTTTAACAAAAATGAGTGCCTGCCTAAATGGGAAGTTTTTAATTTAGGGTTTACAAAAATCAACAAACAATTAGCCAACCTAATCCTAGAAAACCCAGGGCCGTGTTTAATTTCACAAAACTATCTCAAAACTAGACTTACATCATAAACAAATATAATCAACTTGATATAAAAAACAACAATATTAAAACTCATAGGAAAAGAAACACCAATAGAATTACTGATGATTAAGCCAGTTTGTTCACATACCATACCAAAGATAAATAAACAAATAAATAAAGGTTCCAACATAACAAGTTGTTTTGACAATGAATAAAAAGAGAAAAGATAAATCACCTAAGGGGCTATTTGGAAAGTGGGCAAACTAGAATTTCCGAAAGTGTTTTGCCAAGTCCACTCCCTGCATATTTCAAAAGGGTTTTGCCTACCCTCACCATTTCATTCTTTACTCAATCGATTCAACTGTAGCGTCAAAACTGACAATTAAAAATAGAGTCCGACTCAGCTAGTTGTTTATCTAAAACGCAGCCGTTTCAATGTTGTATAAACATACCGTCTGCAAATTTATCTAGAGGGTTTTTCTTTTCATTGCAATACAGAAAACTGAATTAGAGTGGCGTGTAATAAATTACACTGAAATAAGTCTCCTTCAAGCCGTTTAGGCCAAAGGACTTCTTCCCACGCAAAGTTCACTACATTCCTAAATTAGTGTCTGGTCAATTATTGAAAACTCAAATATTTATTCGTGGATTGTTAAAATCAACGAAACTAGTTAACATATCTATTTTTCCCCAAGATTTAAAAAACTAATAATTTTCTCTTAAGACTAAATTTTGAAATATTATATTTTCCCTCTTACAATTTCTTTCTTTTTCTCCCTCCCTTTTCTACCATCGTCACTAGTCAGCTTCTCTCTCCCACCCTTTTTCCAATGCCAATAACCAAATGAAGAGTGTCTTCATCACTGGACCTCCAAAGATGAAGACTTCGTCTCTAACAAAAACATAGACAATTGTCTTCATTTATGGATGACAACGATTCACCTTTGTCCAGTGACGAGGATGTTTTTCATCCAATTACCAACACCGGAAAAGAGGGGGGAGAGAGAAGTCAGTCAATGACAACGTTGAAAAAATGAGGGAGATAAAAAAAGGAAACCCTAAGGGGAAAATATAACATTTTAAAGTTTAATTTTGAAGAAATTATTAGTTTTCTAAACCTAAAGAGAAATAGATAATGTTTTATTATTTTTAATATATTACTGGTTAAATAACAATTTTATTCATAAAACTTAACTGATTTTGTTAATTTTAATCCATCATGAGTGGGTGTTTAGGTTTTTAATATTTAATAGATACTAATTTCAAAATGCAATGAATTTTGGGTGGGAATAAGTCCTTTGGCTAGCCATTTATATGGTCATTTAAAAAAATTAAGAGTAATTTGGCCTTAATAATATCAATAAAACTATGTGTACCTATTTTTGATACACAATTTATGTACACAGATAAGGTGTTATCATGTGATTGGATATTTATTTATCATATGATGACATATGTTTTAAAATCACCTAATTACATTATGACACATCACTGTTTACATGAATTATGTACAAAAAATAGGTACACATAACATTGCTCTAATAATATATGTTGATTAGTTGATGGCATTCATGGACCGAAGTAATTAGAAAATTTATAAAACTAACCTTCAATGTAATTTTTACATCTATTTTTCTGTTTTCTAATTTGTTGAAGTTGAACTGAATTAATATCAAATCTGAGCTAATGAGAAATAGTGGAATGTGATTACCAAGTGTCAATGCTAGTAACGAAATTGCAAATGAATGACAAGAATTTTAACACAACTCTTTAGACTTAGATCTCTACTACCCTCCAGCAACCCTTACAATTTCTCTTCATGATCTTCATGATTTCTCTTACTATCAATTGCTACTGAATGTCTATGATATAGCAAGTCGATAGGAGGATGTTGCTATGGTGAAAGAGCAAATGAAAGAAAGAAGGATGGGAAGAATACCCGGATATAGTCTTGTAGACTTGAAAGAAATTGTTCACAAGTTGAAACTGGAATGCTCTTTTGCTGGCCACAGGGAAATGAAGGGGAGGTCATCATGCGGAAATCAAGCTTGGTGACTGTTGTTTCAAAGCAGCCACAACTGCATGAGAAAGAGATGGGAAGTTAGCATCAAAACCAATTCAAGTGAGGATATAGGATACATCACTAAACAACATTATTTATGTATCCACACATTTCATTACTGAGTGATTGATTGAAGGATGCAGTGTCAAGTAGAAGTTCCGAATAAGATTTACAATTTTGGTAGGGCTAATGGGCGCAGTTCTTCCCCAGATGAGTGTACCTAACAAAATTTGAAGAGTTTAGCAATCATCATTCACATGTTTCCACAAGTTGAAGTTAGTCCAATTTTTTGACAAGATGGTGGCTAATGCTAAGTCAATTTTTGTTCAGTAATTTCATCTTATTGTTGATTAAATTTATTCTTAATTTAATAATAAATTAGCTCATATAATTCTACTATTTCTCAACCAAGTTAAGAACGACATCTTCAATAAGTTACCACTTCTCATGACCCCTGCACCGTCAGATATGATTAATAACCTCAAACCCCCTTCAACTATAGAAGGGGTTATTAAAGCAACAAACATTTCAGAAAGAGTATATTTAACATTTTTCCTAGAGGAAATCATCAAACAGCACAATCCCTGGGTCAGATTAGCAGAAACGCATTAAGTCCAAACACTGCTAGACCGGATTGGATTGAACTATTATTTACATCTTAAGATGTTTGTAAGTTTGTTATATAAGTCTATGGCACAGAGAAAGCATTTGAACTACTAGCTAACAAAACAGAAAAGCATCCAGTGACATATTACTAAAACATATTCATAAGAACCCAGTTTACTCAAATGCCCACTGGTTCTCCCGACGGACCTCCTCCTCCTCATCTGGGGTGAAGTCATTTTTTATGTTGAACGTCCTGCGAATCTCTTCAGGTGTCTTCCCCTTGATCATATCTGCAACGGTCTGGCAGGTAAGGTCTAGCAGCCCTTTGATGTTCAGGTAGTTAGCAGCCTGCAGAACAAAACAAATCAAACATATAGGAATTGTCACAAAACCTCAAAGCATTAAATCAAACAAAACTGAGGCAGAACATAGCTGTGCCAATACCCATAAGTGACCTCAAACACACCCTAAAAACACCAAGAAAATTGTAGACACAATGTTATACAAGAAGGTAGAGTAATCAAGTCTGGCACAACGCAACTACATTTACAATGCAATACCATCTGCGAAATAATTTCAGGCTCAAGCAGCTAAAGAAACAAAAGACCAACCACTACTCCTCTTCATAAACACCAGAGAATCACATACGTAAAACAGTGTAACTGCAACTCCCGCGAACAACAACAAATTGTCCAAAGGATATATTTCAGCTTTCAAAAGTTTAATCAAACTATTGAATAAAACTCACTAAAAGCCCCCTTAACAACAAAAACATACAACACACCAGAAGAGTAATTTAAAAGATATAGGGAACAAAAATCAAGAAACCCTAACTTGGAAGATGAACCCTAATTTCAAAAAAGATAAACAGATTGAGGGAATAAAGGGTACTGACCAGAATGAGGTCAAAGAGAGTGGCCTGGTCGACCTTCACGAACTCAGCGTCCCAGTTCTTGAGGTCTTCCTCAGCAGCAGCGTTACTGTTGAGCTGGTGATTAATCTTATTGTTGGCAGCTTCGGTGAGCCTGGACTCCACGTGCTTCTTGCTGTACTCGATAACCTTAGCGAGGATCCTGCTGGTGACATTAGGTAATGGGATGCCGTTATCAGCACAGTCATCTTCAATCATATGTTTGATCGTCTGAGACTCGAGAGCCACGGCCTCGTCGACCTGAAACGGCTCGCCGTCAGAGCTCCGGAGGATGATCTTCCTTGGTGACGACATGGTTTCTGGTTTCAAAGTGAAGGGGCTTTCTCAACATTTTTGGCGTTTCAAAAGAGAAGCGAAGGGGGTGGGAAAAAGGGACTTGGACTAGGCCTAAAGCTCTACTGCTCTGCAGAAATTTATTATTGCTGTCGATACATGATTGGTTGAGTGTTGGAAGAGAATTTATTTATAAATTTAAATAAATTTTTTTGTCCCGATTCATTTGTTGGTTAATATATTTTGAATTTTTAGTAAAAATAATTACGTACAAAATCTCCTGCCTTTTCTTTCCATTCCAATACATTCTTGGTTATATGAAAATGATTTGATGTCAATTCCCTTCCAAATCCTTAAGATTATAATTATCATTAAATTGACAGGATTTTACAAGTTATCAGAAGTCCCTTAACATAATTCTTTTTAGGTCAAAAGACTTATTTTCACCCAGATTCGGTGAAATCTTAAATTTTTATACATTAATTTTTAAAAACTTAAATATTTATTCTTATATTAAAATTTACTTTTAAGGTTAAGGATAAAAATATCATTTAATTAAAAATATTTTTAAAAACTAAAAATTTATCATATTTTCTTTTTCTTAATTTAAAAATCTAATAATTTTTTTTACCCAAAATTTGAAAAGTGATAATTTCTTTCTTAAGATTTTGAAACCACTTCTTTCTCTCTCCCATCCCTGGTGGTCTTCGTTAGAGAGAGATCGGAAGGAAAAGAGAAGTTGGAGAGGAAAGAATGTAGCTAGAGATGACGAAATTCATTGTCTCCAATGACAGTTGTAAAATTTTATAGGAGAAATTATCACTTTTTAAACTTTAGACAGAAAAAATTATTAAAATTTTAAACTAAAGAGAGAAATGTAATAAATTTTAGTTTTTTTTAATATTTTTAGTTAAATAAAATTTTTATCCTTAAACTTAACAGTGAATTTTAACAAAACGGTGGATATTAGATTTTTTGAAAGTTAACAAGTGTTTAAGATTTTACCAAACCTTGGGTGCAAATAAGTCTTGTGGCTTCTTTTTAGGACCAAAATAAGGTACAATATTCATAGATAAAATTTAAATTAAGATGGTTAGAATTGAGGTAATTAATTAAAATAATTATTTTTAATATGTTTATATAACAATAATTTCAAAATCAATTGGTATATTTTTTGTAGTCAAAAGATGAATGCTAGATGAAATTATCTTCTTTTATGCAAATTGTCTTTTATTTAGTTTAACATATTTCAAAACCCGTATACTCCCTCCATATAAAGCAGTCATCGTATATACCATCTTATAGTCATTGATCTCAAGCACTCTACTTAGATTTTCACTAAAAAAAAAAAGCAAAAAAGTTAATAAATGTTCATCTTTATTTTTTACCACTCAAAAAGTGCTTAGATTTACTTACGTTGCATTGAAAATGAAGATGTCATAAGTGTGCAATTAAATTTATGTAGTTCTAAGTTTAATTTGTAAAATAGATTGAGTTGATCGTGTCTTTGATGAGTTGCATGAATTTTATTATGATTGAATAGGGTCATAACTAATTAATAGTGAAATCCAGTTGTTTTTAAAAATTTTCCACCATGCATTATTAGGATCTAATATACGAGTCATGTATGATAAGATCTAGTGAAAGTGGGAGATTAAATGATATTTACTATATGTATGTGATACTTGCATGATGTTAGCAATGTTATCAAATGTTCTATCAAAAACAACTTCATAAATCATTGACATCGACAATTATTTTGAAATTTTTTTAATTATTAAAATTAAATTTAAAAAATTAACTTTCATTTATTTAATTTTTTAGATTTTTGTATAATCTTTTTTATAATTATAGTTTTATTTAAATAATCATACTTAAATTGAGTGATTAACATAATCCCACCCAAGTTTTAGCCGAAAGATAATTTTTTTAATCATATTTTTCGTCTAAAACAAACTCGGTTAAATAAATTAATGTTACAAGGGCAATATAGTAGCCTAATACAAAAATTTCGAAAAATAAAAAAATAAAAAGAACAACACTTTCCAGATCTCATCTTAGCATTTTAAACACAATTGTATGATCATTTTACAAATTTAAAATTTATAATTCAATTCATACAATTGAAATGCTAGAACCTTAACCATTGCCATAAACAACCATAACCCATCATACCATTGCTCAGTAATTCAAAATTTCATAAAAACAAAAGAAAGCAAAAGTTTATATGACAAATAAGTCTTAGAAGTAGAAGCATGAGGAACGCTAACGCATCTAGCATGACTGACCAACCATGGGAAGAGATGACCAGAGGTAGTTAACAGAAGATCTGAAAAGATTCTTTTTGTTTTTTTTTTTTACAACTTTGTTATGTTGTGGCAAAGGTTTTTATTTTGAGTTTATTTGGATTTTAATTAAGGAATACGTTTGTTGTTGATGATGAGATTTTCTCCGATGGATATTCTACAATCTAGAGAATATTCAACACATGGTGCCTGGAGATGGGGGAGACCGCGAGAGTAGACTAGTGGTGGGGACGAAGAAGTCACTCCAATATAGTAAAAGAAGAAAAAAACAATCCAGTACAACTCACCAAACAGCTATAAGAGATGATCAATTCTTCACCATTTAAGAAGTAAAAATCAAATATAAGTAGGTCTAGCAATGAAGTTGAAATAAATTTTTATATGTTCAACTTTGAATTAAGGCCATTTACCAAAAAATAATAAATAAATAAAACTTTGAATTAAGGTTAAAGGACTTATTCCCACCCAAAGTTTGTTGCATTCTCAAATCAATACCTATTAAGTATTAAAACTCAAACACCCACCTGAAGGCAGTTAAAACTAACTGAACCAGTTAAGTTTCAGAGGTAAAATTATCTTGTCAAGTGAAAATATATTAAAAATAATGAAATGTTATCTATTTCTCCTCTAAATTAAACTTTGAAATATTACATTTTCCCCTATAAGGTTTCTTTCTCTTTCTTCCTTCCATTTTCTAGTGTTTTCACTAGCCGGCTTGCCTCTCCCTCCCCTTGTTGACACCGAAAACCATAACAAAGTGATCTTTGTCACTGAATGAAGATGAATCGTCTTCTTCTCTTCATCTAGAGATGAATACCACGTCTTCATTTAGAGATGAAGTCCACTTTGTTATGCTTTTGTAAAAGCTGATAAACCTGAAACCAAAATTTTAATGTGTGAGCTTTCAAATGGTTATAGCCAAAGATTGAATTTCAAACATGGAGGAATGTTAAGTTGAGAAGGAAAGAACAAGCAATAAAACCAAAAATCACATGATTCATGCAACAAGATTAGACACGAGAATAAATCATGTCAGGCCCAAGACCTACACGATAGTGGGTCTTAGTGTCAGGCCAACCCGCACATCATGTTAAGCCTGTGGCATGGCCCTATATGGTGCTAGGCGACTTGGCCATTAATTATATTAATAAAATAAATAAATTTTAGAAAATAATTATTTAAATTTACTAATATAAATTTCTTTCCAAATTAATATAATTAAATATCGTAAATTGCAAGTCAATCCTCCAAATAACATTTTGTTTATATTATCAAATGATATAAAATCATTTTTTATTACTCATTGTCATATCTAATTAAAAAAAAACTCTTTATTTTATTGGTAACGTCGTGATGGATTTGCTTTCTCTAACCATGTCTTCTTAGCTTACCCAACGCTTGAGCCGGGACAATTATTTTTCATACACTATTGCAACCATTGCATTATTATCAATCAATAACTTAGTTTCTATTTTGTTTTTATAATTTTGTTAATTATTAGTTTTTTAAAAAATATTTTGATAATAAAAAAACTTAATATGTTTTAAACAAAAAAAGTGTTTAAACAATTGGGACAACTTCACTTTTGTAAATTTAATTAAGTGTGAATGGATATAATGCAAAGACTATAACAAATATATTGTGTATTTTACGGTGTTTATATTGCACTCATTCCTAGTCAATCAAGTCTACAAAGAGAAGTCGTCCCAATCATTTGTACACATTTTCCATTTAGAGCATATTAAGTTTTTTAATTATTAAAATATTTTAAATAAAAATAATAATTAACAAAATTAGAAAAAACAAAAAAGACACTATGTTATTAATAAACATTGAGGGAATGGTGTAAGTAACAGATACAACAAAAATCATGAAGGCCATGCACACAAGTTTATCAGTTCTTCTTGTTGGCATAGCATACAATCAAGAACTGTCTCAAATCTCAAGCGTCGGAGTAAGTCAAGAAAATGTGGTTAGAGAAAATAAGCTCAACGCAACATCACCGATAAAAAAAAGTTTTCTTTAATTAGATATAACAATTAGTAATAAAAAGTGATTTTACATTATTTAAAAATATAAATAAAATTTGATTTGGAGAATCGACCTATAATTTACAATCCTCAATTGTATTAATTTGAAAAAATTTTATATTAGTAAATTTTAATAATTATTTTTTTAATTTTATATTTTTAATTAAAAAACCAAACACAAAAATTAAAATAAAAATTGTGTAAAGAAAATGTACAGAGAAATTGAGATTGAAATAGAAATATTGAATGAAAAAAAAATGTAGAAAAGGATTGAAAGAAAATGTAGAGAGAGATTGAAAAATTAGGTTAGATGTGTACCAGCCCGGTCCAGTACAAAACTGTAGCACACCCTTTAAAATTAAAAAAAAAAATACAAAAAAATTGCCATGTCTAGACAGGATCACTATTTTATGATCTATTTCCAGTAAATCAAAATATTGCATATTAAAAGTTTCTAGATTGTCCAAGTCAAAAAATCAAAAACCCTGTCAGAATTAGAATCACTAGTTTCCCTAATTGACTACCAAAGTCTCCGAACAGTAAAGGCATTACCAAAAAAAATAATGAGGAACTTCTAACTGAGATGCACGTGGTGATATAAGGAATCACGAAAATTCCTCAAATCTAATTTGTCCTTCACTGAAGCCACTAAACTGATTTACATCTTCCAAAAAAAAATTGGCATGCAACAGTAATCAGAAACTTAATGATCCTGACTGCAGCAATTAATAATTGGCCTCAGTTTTTCCAATTCTTCTGGGCCAAAACGCTGAGGATAAAATCAAGGTCTGATTACCAGATAATTCAAAAGAAGGCTGTGAAAAGAATTGTCACTTAAATAACCATGCAGTCCAAGAAGCATCTAAAGCAATTTATAGTCATTTTACAGAAATGGAACATCTGTAACAAAAATAGGCTTAAAGTAGATTATAGGTAAAAAGAGTAAGCAGATAGTATGAATATCTTTAAGGAATTCTTTTTAGTAGGTAGATTATAGGTAGAAAGAAGAGTGAGCATTTTACTTTATGATTGCTGGTAAGGCTTGTGATTTAACAGGCTTTTGAGGATATATTTCATCGAAAACATAAATTATCTTATTGGATTATGATGAGGTGTGTTAAAATTGTTTATGTTGAGTGTTTATTATACAAATTTGGATTTTTTAACTTTGAATTGAAAATTATTTTGTTGTAATATATGACTTTGTTTTTTATTCTTCTATTTCTTATTTGATTATCTATTTTAATTTCTTTAGGCATTTATTGTTTGAAAATAGCTGATGCAAACATAACACTCGCTATAACTGAGCCTAGAGTGGTCCATAACTCTCCCATAGTCAACATTTTGCTGATCAAGTCATTAAGCCACCCACCATTGGCCTTCATGTGCTTCTGAGGGGCTTCCACTGTGGAAATACTTAAACTTGAAAGTCTGAGTCAGTTACAGGGTCATTGTCCTTTATATGTATTTGTGTCTGATGTGAGACTTGTCTCTTTCATCCTGCCAACGAGTTAACTGGAGTCTATATATTGGAAACTTCAAAGCCAAGTTTCCAATAGTATTATTTTCTCACAACGTGAAAGACTTTCTCTTTTGACTCCACTATTTCCGTAACGGTAAGTACACGGAATTGTAAGGGTGCCATACGGTGTAAATCCACAACGGTGAATAAAATATTCCAAAAATGGTTTCAAATAGGGTTTTTATTAATATATTATAAGAAAATTAAATTAAATACCCATTTTTGCATGTCCCAAAGAAAATTGTCCACTTTTGAAGAACTTAAATCCAATTACCTAAAATTGAAATTACCTAAACAAAAATATCTAAATATTTTTAAATAATACCTGAAATATTTGTCATATCTTCTATATAAACCCTAACCCTTACCAGTGCAATAACATTTTAATTTTCACTCAATATCCGATACTATGATTTCATTCAAAAGAAAAAAAATTAATATTTTCTGAATTTGATTTAAAGGAAATCGGTTCATAATATTGAAGTATTTATATAATCTTAACTAAAAATTTTATTTATCGTTAATTAAGTAGTGTTTTAAATACTTACTCGGAAATTTGCTTAAAATTTACAATATCAGAAAAACATAGAGGGTATTTTGATATTATAATTGTAGGGGTGAAAAGACATTTTGTAATGTGGGGGTATAATATATTAAACAATGTGTGGGGTGAAATGATATTTTCTAATGTAAGGTATACATGAATTTTTACTCAAAAATTGGGAGGCTAAATTGATATTTGACAAATTTAGCCTGTTTTTTATTAGGTGAGATATTATTAGTTATGAAATATAGAGAATTAGTCGAATGAGTGTAATAGATATGAAGTAGGGGATAAATTATATATTATTAGATACAATTTCAAGTAAAATTTTGAAATGCTTGTAACCAAAATAGGTGTAATAAATTGATATTTTAACCATATAAATTATATAATTCAAATCCCCTTAAAGTCTAAAAGTATAAAACATTACAACCCTATTAACTAAAAAAACTAGTAAATTGAATTTTTGCTCATGAAATAAAGGTGATATAGTATGAAATTTTCTAATAAATTTTGTTATCAATATTGCCATAGTAGGATCAATAATGGTGGGTTATACTTTAATTCATCATGGAGGAGAATGAATGGACAGTGATTAAAACATAATAGAATATATTGAAGATAATAGAAAAGTAGTTAAAATTCTAAAGAAATCAACACTTCAGGAATTAATCCAATTGTTAAGTGAAAAGTGTTATATCGATCAAACCTTGAAAAACATTCATTTATGCATAAAACCAAAATGTAATGATGACAAATGCCCTACACAAATCGAAAAGATGAAGATGTCAAGTGTCTTATTGACTTATCTAATTATTTCGATAAATGTATTCTAATTTTTGTCTCAACTACCCGTATCGAAGTACATGATGGAGCATAAATTAGTGTTTACGATGATGATGATAATGATGGCTTAGTAGGAAGTGAAAATGTTGGGTTCATGCTGCTTTATTGTTGAAATAGTTTCCAATTTCAACAATAAAAGTGTTTGGTAAAGAACTTTTAAAATTATAATAAATCTTAAAAAAAAAAAACAATTCTAAAAGCTAGTAGGACTGGCTTTTTAGAAAATGGTACTATTTGTGAAGCTTTTACATTACTAATTAACCGAGAGATAATACCCATACATA
The DNA here is from genome assembly GCF_011075055.1 of Mangifera indica. Classification (NCBI taxonomy): domain Eukaryota; kingdom Viridiplantae; phylum Streptophyta; class Magnoliopsida; order Sapindales; family Anacardiaceae; genus Mangifera; species Mangifera indica. The sequence goes on from NC_058146.1 coordinate 16,593,499, forward strand.
ATTCTCTAAATAACAAAATGAACTTAGATAAACATTCAATTCATTCTATAATAATTTTTTTTGCCTTTAATCTAACTAATCGTTCACATACTTTTAAACCTTTCTTTTGTCTATGTTATGTCATTTAACTATAGATAATTGCTTTTGATTTACGAAGAGGAATGGATGACCTGACTAGCCAACATCCCATCAATGGGACAGCCTTAGTTTAGCAACATTAATCTACCTCTTCCATGAGTTTAATGACGGGTACATGCATGTTATAAGGTCAACTTTGATTAAAAAGAAGTGTTTGTAATGAGTTATTAAATTTGATGGATCTTAATACAACAATGATAAAGTATAGGGGGTTTGAATTTTTCCTATCCTTACTAGAGATGAATTATATTATCTATTATTATTATTATTATAATAATATTTTATTTTTTAGTTAATAAAAATAACTCATCTATATCATTCTTATATAGTATAGCAAGGTATTGTCCATTTATTGACTTCGTGCTATTAAATATTGTTTTATTTTTTATTTAAAATTATTCAATTATATAATAATATATTATCTTTTATATTTATATTAGTTTGTGAAAGGAATTGATTTTAGAAAGGTTTTTAAACCGGTTTTTAATTGGATTTTTATAAAATCCATTAATACGTCTAGTTTGATTATGCCAAATTTTGCTTTTTTATAGAATTTATTAAAGTTTCTAGAATTGAGATATTAAATATAGTAGTTGGAATAGAGCTAATTAGGTGGTTAAATCCTAGATGCAAATACTCAATATTACGAAGATTGCCCATTTTTTATTTCAAACTCATTTCTCAACAGTTGTTTCAATTTTATTAATTTATTTGTATCTTTTGAAACAATTAGCATATTATCAACATATATAAGCAAATAAACATAACATCTTTTGTCATTTTTAAAATAATGAACTCTGCTGTACTGTTTAATTGAAGGTGTGGAGTTTTCTTTTTTGTTGCATGTCTACCATAACATTCTATGATGTTTGACTTGAGGGAGGATGTTAAGGACTGAAGTGCAAATGGTGTGTTTTATAAAAAAGTTGCGTTTCACTTGTGTGGTAAAATAGCAAGTAAAAGGAAAATATCCTTTAGTGTTTCACATTCCAGAAAAATCAAAGAGGCTAAGGCTTGGTGGTTTGCTTCTGCCTTCTTTCCTCTGCAGCTAGAGTTTCAAGCAAGCTTCAATCAATATGATGGTCAAAGATAAGCATCACTTCTTGTTCTAATTTGTGTATCAATAAAACTATATATATATGTCTGCATGAGCTGTATGATTATTAGATTGATTCTGTAATTAATCTTAGAAATCTGGTTAGTTGACAATCTGGTATATAAATGTAGAAACAATCTGTATAAATGTAGAAACAATCTATTTCCCTAATTTAGGACCTAATTTTAGGATGTAATTATATCTATATATTGTCTCTATTTTAGAGGAAATAATATATCTTTGAAACTTTTCTGCGGAAACTCTATTATGTGGCATGGTATCAGAGCAGGTCTGATTCCAAAGAAGTCTACAATAAACAATCGTATACGTATTTTTCCTCAAAGTTCATCACCCCGTAAAGCTACTGTGAGTTTGATGGCTACCACTACAGGCGCATCAACTGAACTTATCCCAACACCAACACAACAGATTATTGTGCACCAAGACAATTCTGTTTTTCCAACTGGAATTATCCTCGATGAGACCAATTACTCATTATGGTCTCAACTCATGGAGATGTGTATTGGTGCTCGCAACAAAGCTGGATATCTCACCGGAGAAACGAAAAAACCAGAATCTGGAGATCCCAATCTTGGAGCATGGATTACTGAAAATCACCGAGTGAAAAGTTGGCTCATTGACTCGATGAGTCTGTCACTAATGCAGCGATTTATTCGTCTCTCCACCGCAAAGGAGATATGGGAGGCTATATCAAAAACGTTCTATGATGGATCGGATGAAACCTGTATTTTTGAGTTGAACTAGAGATCTTTTTCTACCAAGCAAAGTGGTCGACCATTATCAACATACTATAATGAACTTGTTGCTATTTTCCAGGAAATTGAT